>NW_017257313.1:240913-337889 GCF_001594055.1 Mycetomoellerius zeteki
TACAATTACACTTAAGAAAGACATTCTTAATACTTTATAGTATAATGTAAAATACCTTTGTTGAATATATATAATTGTATTTATAATTGTATTTATATATATAATTGTATTTATAATTGTATATATATATATACAAATTTTATATATACATATATATATAATTTGAATGTTTAAACGAAATAATTAATTGAGAGTGTTGAAAAATTCTGTTTGTATAAAAAATCACGTCGTAAAAATAAAATTTGAAGATTTTAATTTTGTTAACATGAATTCGTGGCACAAATAAAAAATTTGTTTGCTCTTTCGTCATTTTATATAATAACATTATAGTATTACAATTTTAATTTCTATTACAGTAAGTAAAATATTCATTTCATTTCAGAAATCTTTAAACGCAATTAAGAACAAAATTAAATAACTTTAAGTCGATATAATGCGTTTCTATTTAAAGTATCTCATATTTTCCTGAGGCTTCGTTTAATGCGAAAATCTGCGCCAGTAACAGTAAAAGAAAGAAAGCTTAAGCGAATAATGAAAAGCGAGCGTACCTTCACTTCTCACGACGGTCGACAAAGATGCATCAGTTATTTCATTAGAGCTTGGCTCTAAACTAGGCATGGGCTTTTGTCGCGACCACTGGATATTCTCCACTGAAAACAATATTTTTCTTATTAGTTATCTGCATAATGGCTAATAAAGAAAAGTATGACTGAAATGATTTTCTTAATATGTATTAAGAAAAGTGGCGCTCGGAAATGGAATGGTTTTTTTAAACCATTAACACATTTTATACTGAACCAATTTTAAGCAGTTCGGTCGTAGTACGATTATTTGTAAAGTATTTGTAAAGTAAAATATATTTCATAATAATTAAAAGCTATATTAAGTATTATTAGAAAGAAGGAAGCTTAATGTATAAAATGTAAGGCATAAAACAAATAAGAAAAAGTTTTTATTAAATAAATAAAAGTGAAGTATAATACATGTTGAACTTAAATAACAAGTGTCAGGTAAAATAGTTAACAACGTATAAAACGATACATTATAAAAATAACAGTGAAGAAAAAATACAATAAGAAATACATAGATAGCGGAAGCTATAAATTAGAGTAAATTTAACATATTTGTTATTAACATATATGCGTATGTACGCATACACACACAACATACACGTACAATCACACACGCGTACACATGAATATTATCTAATCTAAAAGAACAATAAAGCGAAAAGTAACGAAAAGGAGTACCAGATGAAAAAAAATAAATAAAAGAAGCGCGAGGAAATAATAGGAATTACTTTACTGCAATATAAGAAAAACCTGAAATTTCGCAGTACGATGCAATGGATATGAGAGCGAAAACTAAGCATGTGGTAGATATTGCATCTGAAACTCGAGGTTAAAGTGAAGTAAACCCTTGCAGATAAGATGAAGATTAATACATTATAAACAAAACATAAATCTTTGTTAAATGTTTAACTAATCAGATGTTGTAATGAAGTTATGTGACCGAACGCCCTTGCATCGTACAATGCAAAATAAATTGACATGAATTTTCAATCCACTGAATTCGATTTAGTAATTGTTTATTCAAATATAAATAATATCAGTGTAATCAAATATGTAGATGATAAAAATTATCTAGCTTGTTAAAATTTTTATATCACACACACAATCGATAATTTTTATATATACAGAGAATTTTTTCTTAGAGTTTACCCTGAAAATATGATAGTTATGGGACAACAATGTATTTTCAAGAATTTTAATGTAAATTTCTCTTATTCATTAATAAAACTACAATAAAGTATAAAATAAGTTTGATTAATTTTACTAAATTGCATGGTAAAAATCTTTAAAATATTTTATTGTACCACAACTACCATCGGGGTAAATTTTAAAACAAAATTCTCTATATATACCTTTAATTTTGAAGAAATTAAAGGTTGTAGTAAAGATACTCGATACATCTCGATCAAATGATTACAGAGCGTGTAACTTCCGATATCAATATTGCACTATATGTCATAAATTATATGCGCATAATACCAAAAAGTATTTCACAATTATGTTTTTTTTTAGCCAAAACGTGAAATGGCCCAAAATACAAAGTGATATCATCGGTTCCGAGGTACGAAACATGTCACACAATATTGAATTACTTGACATAAAGCTTCTTCAATTAAACTTTGTAATAGTAATATCTCTATTATTTTTTAATTATTATGTATTTTACCGATGGAGATTATATACAGTCAAAAGTATTTGTCTTTTTAAATTACTAGAAAATAAATTATTTGCTATTACTTACTTTTACCGGCTTTAATTTTTGCTTATCTTTTGACCGTTATTCTTTCTATATAGTTTTTCTTACATTGCAACTAACGAGTCTTACTTAATTTATTTTATTCTGAATTACTTAATATTTACCTGGATCCATGGTAGTAGGAACGGGCAGTGTACTTGTCGTCGTCGGTTCCGTGGTAGGCGTTGGTATGTCTGCCAAAATACGCAATGCATTAATAACCTTTTCAATTCAATACAAATCTACCTTGAATAAAACTGTACTAACAGAGGAAACGTACGCGCCGCATTCATAAATTTTCTACATATAAAAATTAAATATCGCAAACGAGGAAATGTATCAATGTAAAAATCGTATAGACCATGTATGTACAGTCTACGGGATTTACTGTTAAATAAAATAGGATAGAAGTGCATGGGACAATCTCGTCGCGTGTTACATTATTACATTCCTGCAGTGTAAATATTCGATTGAACGCGCGACATTTGCAGATAAATTTTAAGCTGCTACTTTAATATTGTTCAATGCGAAGTAATTAACGCTAATGGATAACGAAAACTTTAAATAATCACAATAATAAAGACCGTTTTACATCACGCTCTTTTCAAATATCTTATTTAAAAGCGAATAACAATCGCATTAACGAAAAAATATTCTCCCGCTTCCGTCTGGATGAAGTTAAGCAATTAAAACTAGTAGCACTCGCGAATGCTTCGTGGCCATTGTAGCAACTTTCGGCATGGATTGAAAGGCCGGTTTAAAATGCTAATGCGCATTAAATCGTCGACACAATCGAACGCTTATTTAAGCGGCTTAGCAGTAATCCGCCGATTCGGCGGCCGCGGTAAAGCACAAAGCTGGGAAGTTCAATCTGCGGGCGCACCAAGGCGAAAACCTACAATTACTGATCGATGGATAGAAAGGGCTTCTTTTTGCAGCTAGCAAAAGAGGGGTTGAGGGCCAAAGGGTTGAGAAACGCAGATCGACGCGCTCGCGGTTATCGGTGATTCACCGGGCTCGCACCGTTTTTCCCGGAAATACAGATTTGCAGGGGAGACCGACAAGGCTAACTTTTACGGCATTGACGCTCCTTATCGCACGAGCAGGATGAGCTTGCCTTTGATACCGAATCAATGAAAAGTTTGAGAGAAAATTGTGCTTTAGTGAACTGTCTATCCGCGGCTGATGATTGATATCGAGATTTCTCCGATCGCACTTCAGTGAATACCTTCTGTCAGTCTATGTGTAGAAAAGCGCTGGTGCACTCCGGTCGACTCCTCATTACGCGATCAAATTGTATTTGATTGTAGATATAAAATTTTTTTCGAGCATATACTTCCGGAAATAATTATTTGATTTTTTTAATGTAAACAATTACTTGAAGTTTACTTTTTACACATCAATTGAAATCACTATTATTAACAACATATTATATATTATTGATTGTATTTTAATTTACTAATATTGGAAAACATTATGGATAGATAATCACAATTTTCTGAAAAAGATCAATAGAAACCAAACAAAAATTAAACGAAATAAGCACATTTAGTAGTTTATTATAATAGCATTTCTAAAAAATAAAAATTTTAATTAATATAACACTTTTTATTTTAATAAATATAACATTTTTTATTTTGTTCGACGTATTAACTAAATATTTACTAAATGTAAATATATAGATAAACATATAAATATTTATTTGGTATAAAAACCATTAATTTGATATAAGTATATTTTTTTATTGAATAAATATTTAGTTAGTACTATTTTAACAAATATTTATTGAAATATAGAAATTTTTTTTCAACGCATATTTAGAAATTTATAAAAAATAGTTTTTAAAAAAGAAAAAAATATAAAGCAATATCCACAAAAACAATATTTTACAAAAATTTTTATGTTTTTGTCCCTAGAGTGTAAAAATACTCTAAGTGCACAAGTATTAGCAAAAATATAAAAATTTTAAAGAATGTTTTATTATTAAAGTCTAAATATTTGTGTAAAATTTGAGCACACTTTTCTTACGTTATTAGTTTAAAACTTATTTAATTTTTTGGTTTGTCTTGATTCTTATGTAAAGTCACGTTTTGTAATACTTATTTGCTTGAAAAGGTCGTAGCATTTCGAATTTAATCAAATTTTTTACATACCTATATGAATTCACTTACTTGTTTCAAAGTTATTTACCTGTAGCTGCAGCAAAATATGATCAATTTACTGCAGCTAATAAAGCTATACTGTAAATCAAATTACTTATTGTGTTATTTTTTACAGTTAGTATTTGGATGTGTTTATGACAAAATATTGATGACTAATATTAACTGATATTATACAGTTGTGGCTTTTTTAACTGATTTTTTTTAGTTGATATTCTTTAGCTGATATTATACAGTCAAAACGTTTTTAAAATCTCGTTTCCTCTGACTTGTGCATTACGGCGAGAGTCGTTACCACACTGCTTCGCGGACACTGTCGCACACGTGCGTCAACGATAAAACACGTCGACTCTGATGCTTCCCTCGCGACTTCTCCATTCTGCATTCACGCCGTATCCGGTCGAGCGTTTTTCCTCACCGTTCTCTCGTCGTTTCGGGAAAGATTCCGGTTATCGGCGGGAGTCACGATTGGCACTCACTTTTCAAACCTCTCGACTTAAGCCATCTCGCGATATATCTCGCTCGTTGTCTTTGTAAAAGAACCGCTCCGTTTTATCGTGTCGTCTGATTCGCTTCTGGTCGGATGCTTAATTTCTCATCCGCTGGATAGGTTCTTCATCGCGCGACTAACGATTTCTGATAACGCGCCGGGGCTCGAGGTCGCGAAGAAACGAAAGAAGGTGCGACGACCGCGCGACCGATAAGCGACGACCGCTTGACAAATGTTCGAAAACCGGCGCGAATCGATATTGGCTCTCTCAGCGGTTGAGATATACGTCCGCGATAAATCATATATCACGTTAATATAATATTACCACCGTAACTTGGTTGAATCACCTTTTGATCGTTCTCGCGCAAATTATGCGATCAATTTGATAACATAATACGATCGCACGTGGGTTGACATGACGTCAAATTTTTCGCAGAATGCAGATAATCCCGATCAGCTGAATGCAGTTTTATAAGATCCCGAGAAAAGTGGAAGGGCGGAGTAACGAGAAAATTAATCATGCGTATAAATAAAGATACACTGAGAGAAAAATGTTTAGTATTTGCAGATTATAACTGAAGGGTTTCTCATAAAAATTAAATAAGTCCATTTTTTTTAAATCTGGATTATGCTCTCAAATTCTCTATTAAATAGTGTCACATAAATAATTTTGTTTCAACAAGAATTAAATATAAAACGAGAAATATGAGAGTTCAAACAACTATAAAAGATGTTTTTGCAAAGAGCAATCTGTAAAATTTTGCAAATAAAAAAATTAAAAGTATATACATTAAATAATATTTCCTTCTTTATGCTTATCATTTTTAATGTTATAAAAATAAATATAAAATATTACAGAACGAATATAAAATTTTCGTTAATACACGGAGAAAATTTTTTCTTAGAGTTTACCCTGAAAATGTGATAGTCGTGGGACAACACTGATGTATTTCAAAGAATTTTAATGTAAATCTCTCTCATTCATTAATAAAACTATAATAAAGTATAAAATAAGTTTGATTAATTTTACTGAAGTGCATAGTAAAAATCTTTAAAATATTGTATTGTACCACAATTACCATATTTTCGGGGTAAATTTTAAAAGATAATTCTCTCCGTGTACCAAATAAATCCAGAAGTTTTTCATTTTATTTTTTTTAAATGGGTCCTCAAAATATTAATTAAAACTTTGTTCTCTTATACCTATTATATATCCGGAGAAAAATTACCATATTTATATAAAGAACGATTTGAAGATGAGAAATTTTTTTGTTTTCTGAAAATTTAACCTTTCAAACTTGTTAAGTTTATGCGAAAAACTTCAATTACATGATAAAATGATTATGGTTAGAAGTTTCATTTTTACAGTTATTATTGACATAATGTTAGTAATAATTATTTATATTGTTCCATAAAAAGATATATAATGGTATCAAAAATGATTATAAATTATACATAATTATGATAATTACAACCAACAATACAATTAATAATTTCATCAGCAAGCGAAAAAATTGCGATATCAATCATCGTCCACAGATAAACAATTCAATGGAGCATTTTCCCTCAAACTTTTCATTTTTTTTCTTTTAGTGTATAATAACGCGCGGATTGAAATGTACAATTCGTCAAAATGTTTGAAGAATAAACATTATCGATTGGTTGATTCGTAACCGTTAAAACACACTCGAGAATGGTAATTTATACGTTGGACGTATTGAGAGGCAAGTTTTAATTTGGATTAAAACGAACAGAATCGTTCGTTAATTTGCAAATCTATGCAAATGACAATTGTAATGCGAGCAAGAATATGAACGCGTTTTCAGGTTTGTCATTATACGATGTTCTCCATTGACTAAATAAAAGTTTTAAATGACAGGAATGTCATACTCACGATAGAGCTTGATGCTGCCGTCCGTTTCGCCGAGAGAGTTCTTAGATATGCATTTGTAACTGCCGTAATCAGACATCGCGACTGAGCGTATCATGAGTTTCATGTGTACTTTGTATACATTGTCCGAAAAGGATGGCTCGTATTTCTCCCCTAAAATTTAACAAACATCGTATGTACACTGAATGCATCCAACAGTGCAACCGTTCGCTAAGAGCCCAACTCATATAGCACAGATTATTCCAGCAATCTGTTGCAGCAATATTGCTGCATGCTTCTGTGCTATATGATAGTAATCGAATGTGATTGATTCTTACTTTTAAATCCAATCAGAGTTGAGAACGTTACATTAAAAAAGTAACGCCTTATCGTTACTTGAAAAAGTAACGATTCATTACTTTTTTATTACTTTTTTATAATATTAAAATAAGAATTATTAGATTTTAAAATTACATTATTTAATAATCAATATTAACAATTATTTGATAATTAATATTAAATGTAATAATAAATATTAAAATTCGAAACTATCTAAACTGTATGGAATAAGTTCTTCTCTATATTAAACTTATCTAATAATTTTTTAAAGCTTTATAATAAAATAATTTCAATCAAATGTTGAGTTAAACTAAAACTAATTAAACATTACTTTTACTTTTCTAATTATTATCTTATCTTATCTTATCTTTCTAATTATTACTAAATAATTACTAAACGATAGTAATTTAGTAAAGTTTATTAAGTTATTACTACCATAAACGGGCAAAATGTTGCGGAGTTTCAGATTGCGAACTTGACTGCGGGAGCTTAATAAATATCAAGCGAGATAAAAGATGCTTCGCGCCTTCTTTGTTCGCGCTAGAATTATGGAATTAGTTTTAATCTACGGTGAAAGCTGGTTCCGTTGAAACTGGAACACGTTGAAACCGTTCTACACGGGGAAATCTGAGGTTGATGCGATGAGGATATATCGCTCATGCATACACACTTAGCCCACAAGCCGGGCGTCAGTTCTACATCCAACATGGCGCGGTATCTATATTGCCGCAAGACATTGCTTCATTAAAATATGACTCGTCATTTTAGGCAAGCTCATTTAAAGCTTAATTACATTACCCTCGCTATTACAGTTACGTATTGCATCCGCGTGCGTGCGTCGACGCGCGAATTATTAATTTTTGAAGCGTGCAGAAGCGCGCACACGATTATGCTCGATTCAGCTGATGATACGCTGCTCGCGTTCGTATTATCATCATTTATATCATTATTATATCGATGATGCGTATTATCGTAGAAAATTGAAAGTAGCGAACGTGCGCATGTTTTCGATCCGTCGTTCAGCCGGACGGAATATAATATAACGATATTCCAAAATGTATTTGCCGATATCCCGCACTTCCTGTACGCCTTCACGGTTCATCGTGCTTCGTGCTCTGTCAACCAGAAAAACTAGCATTAGGGTTTCTCGCGTGGGTGCACGCTACTCTCCGCTCCATATTCGCGCGTCAGTCTGGCCCCATACGTTGCGTCCATTTAAATTGTTCCAAACGCTTTGTTTCCCATCTCGTTATTTGTGTTTTTCCTAAATCGACTCAATTCGACGATAAACATATTTATTTCATTTCGAAAAACACACATTTATACACATGTAATACCTACACTGAGAGAAAAACTGATTGCAATTACCATAATTTAACTATAATTTATAGTTAATTATATATTATAAATTATATATCATTCTCGGTACCAGCTATATTTTTTTGTAGAATTATAAATATGATTATTATTAGATAATAATATTAGTTAATAAGCAGTAATAATTATAAAAATGGAACTCCTAAACACAACTACTTTTATGCAATTATAATCACAAGATAATTTTCTCTCAATGTACACTTCATATCTTACATTAAAGCAATACATCGAATAATACACTTTATTTTAGAAGATTTTTCGATAATTAATAATTATAAATATATTTTTGTAACAATTTATACACATCAGTAATGTTTGAGCAATCATTTGATAACCTACTTATTAAATTTATGAAGTAATATGTCTACACGAACCAAATTATATTTTCCATTTCTAAGAATGGAATTGTATCTCTTCGAAAAGAGCATTGAGAAAGTTTGGACCAACTAAAAACGATATGGTGGTCGAACACGCCAAATGCTCATTACTTGTGAAAGGAAAAGTAAAGTGAAACTGGAGAATTATGCGTGATCACGTAACTAATCTGAAATACAATAATTATAATTGTAAAGAAGCCTGCTAAAACTTTGCGCGTTCTCTTAATTAAATCTCGATTATTCGCGTATTTCTGAAAATACGTCATCCATGTTGAAGAAATTTTCCGTAAGCATGGAATCATGTAAGGATACAGAACAACCGAAATCCCGTAAAATAATCGACCAATAGTATTTTGTAAGTCGGAGAAAGGCATTAACGTTTCGATTCTTTTCTCGGTGGATGAAAAGTGGCGCGGCAAAAGCAGAGGCGGATCAGGGCGGACGCGCGAACGCGAAAAGAAGTTTTGATTAACAATTCGAGGTGGCGGCGCATTCGAGAGAGAGTGAAATCTATAGGTGTAATGACCCGCGGCAAGGTAGAGGCGAAGTATTTTCTCAGCCAGAAGGAAAACTTACGTCTCTCCGAGATAGAGAAAGAGAAATGTGTGGAGAAAAGGGTGAGAATCGGAGGTGGAGAACGCGTCAGGCAGGCCAGCAGGTGGAATAAGGGCGGCGGCAGGATAGAATGCATTTATGTAGTGGCACCATTCGAGCCCCACAAGCGGAAGAAAAACTTTCGGCCGGCTTTGAGTTTGAAAAGCAGATGAAAAAGTTTAACGACGTTGAACTACGGTGCCGAGCATTACCCACGAGGGCGGCATGGCGGTGCTGGCGGAAAAGGGGACAGGAAGGGGCCCGCGAATGGATTTTGCTGAGGATAAAACTGCTTTTAAACCCAAAAGTCGGCGGTGGGACCGATATTTTGTGTTACTCGTATCTCCGCACGTCGTCGGCGCGCGGGTCCGCCGACATATGTGGACATGAATCACGCTGACTTGGAAACTCAAACTGCCGACGTAATTTCCATCTGCGGCGATCGCTCACGCTTAATTTCGCCTAGCGTCGTTTTCGCGATCACGTGCCCATGTCATCGATCACGCGATACTTCGGGACTTTTACGAACGCGATTCTTTTACACAAAGCTTTTACGTTTGATGCATATGAAACTATAAAAAAAAGAGACAATTCAATCGTAAAATAAATTAAATACTGTATCGATAAAAACGAACAATTTTGTCAAAAGATTTATTTAACAAACGTAAGCTATTTTATGGGAAACAAAATTCATTATTGTTTCAGGCTCAAACTAACGCGAGGATATATCATAAACATGCGCGCTTTGTTGTGACAAAAATGAATTAATTAAAGGAAAAAGGTAATTCAAAAAATTCTAAAAATTTTAAATTTTACAAAAAGGATATGTATACGTAATCATATAGAAATTTTCTGTTTCAATTAATTCTAAGAGTGAAAACACCTCTTCAAAGACAGTTTAACGTTTCACGTATCTTTAATCTAACCTCAGAAATTGAAAAAAATGTTAAGAAATATTAAATATAAAAATATGATTGAAAATTATAAAAAAAAATTGCTACATAATTAGGTTTCCATATACTTTGGTTCTAAGGTTTCAGATTTTTAAGAATATTTTAATTGCTGATTCTTTTTTGTAAGTCAATCAGATTTGGTAGCACAACTGGTATAATAATGCATATTTGTTTACAGCACACGCAAGAAGATTTATTCATAAAAACACTGCAAATCTTCCGTTAAGAGTTTCTTATTAAAATTCCACAGCACGAAAAGGATATTCTTTTGTCAAGATTTTTAATTTTAATTCATTAACTGTCCGAAATGTAATTAACGCTGAAAATGAAATATCTCTCTCTCTCTCTCTCTCTCTCTCTCTCTCTCTCTCTCTCTCTCTGCGGGAGAGAAATTATACTCGGCACTGTCGCGCGGCGAGTTACAAGTCGTGGGAATGCGTTCCTTTAAAAGCAGAACGGACGCACACAATTCGGCCACGAACATAAAAAAATGCAAAGCCCCTGTAATGAGTTTAACGCCGACGGCTCTAATTTGATGCACACAAACCCGGCGTCGGCGAACGAGAAACGTTAAATATCGTATAATTGCCAACCGTCGAGAACTCTATGCTGAAAATGAATCGGCGCGTCGACGCGCGCGTAACGCGTGTTTGCCCACTGACAGATTATGTTTTCCGAAGGCACTGATTTACGGCGTAATCCTATTGTCAACGATACTGCCGATCCTAAATTCCCCATCACCCTCCAAATATCGAACAGCTCTAAATTTATAACAATAATTTTGTTGTCTCATTCTCTATTAAAATATGCTGCACAGGCAACAGTGGCAATATTATCCTAGTTAATGAGCAACGGTATCATTCTTTAATTATTATGACATATCATGTAAAGAGCTTTTCAAGGCAATATTCAATAAATTATTTGAAAAATATTTACTGAAAGTTATTGTTGGAACAACAAGAAGGAAAAAAAAATTAAAGAAAAAGTTTTGTTAATATATTTTGAAAACATATATTATATAAGATATAAATATTATATTATATACACTGTTAACCAAAAGTTTAAGACTACATAATTTACATTTAAGAATATTCTATTATAGTAAAACATTATTTACAAATTTGACCTTACTTAATATTCTTCTTAATTTGAAAGTAAATAGACATTATATTTAGTAATGTAATTAACACTGCATTGTTTAATGTAACAAAAATGGACTATGATTATAAAGACACTATCCAAATCTGTGTATAAGTTGTAGATTATTTTGAAAAGAAAGAAGATGGTTGAAAAGGTTCTTTCTGTTAGAAAAAATAAATAAACTTAATTATGGCTAGAATACCTAGATTATATATATACTTGAAAAAGTGATTAAATCTATAAAGATAGCCATAAATATACTTTGACGAAAAAATATTTAATGTTTTTGGTATTTTTGTAAAAGGTTTTGTAAAATATATATTCCATAGAATTTACAATATTTTATATTATTTTTCATTTCATTGTAAAACAATGAGAGTAAAATAATAAAAATGTGTCAAATTATAATCCATAAGTTTGATATTACATATTGTAAAGATAACTACTTTGAGGAAAAAAGTGTCTAATATTTTTAGTGCTTCTCTTGTAAAAAATTTTGTAAAAAAACATGTTCTTTAGAACTTTAAAACATTTTATTGTATATAATTTTTCATTCTATTATAAAAGAATAAGTAAAATATAATGAAGATATGTCAAATCAAAATGCATACATAGTTTGATTTTATAAGTTTTTTTTATAAGATTATAAGTTTGTTCTTATTTCATATTTTTAATTAATGATCGCCGACTTTCAATAAATAATATTAAGTCCTTCTTTTCTCTCTTTATAATATATAATATATAATATATAAAAATATTAGATTTCCCAGGTCTTTCATATATCTCCGCATTGCCATGCTGTGAACGATATTACGAGACGGCTATTTCCATCACGTGATTCCATCTATATAGCAACATAATAGAACTGTACTTTCCGTCGCTTTACGAGTTGCCTTCTCACGAGAACGGGCGATGCGATATCTATACGTAAGCGTTTTTGTCGATTGAACTGCGTGACTGGAAATGCTCGACGAAACTTAGAATTTTCGAAGTCCCGGATAGGAAAATTCATGAATTTCTCGGTGCCGGATATTCTCGCAGAGCTTTATAAGCGTACGACATTCTGCTGGCAAGGACAAACAGATTTTTTTCAACGGCATCAGTAAAACTTTTGCGCTCTGCCGAAAATTTGAATGCCCCAGTCGCGAATTCGCATGTGACACGTTTTAATCCCAAATCGCGATTTCTCCATAATCGCGACACGCCCTTGCCCAATATGCCCACCCCCTCCAATGTGAATCTCGTTTTACAGCCGAACGCAAACTGGAGGTCAGTTCGTTTCGAATTGCATTAAATTGCTAACCCGCACACAGGTTTTTTTACCTCCAAACAAGTATGTGGATATATATCGTTATCGCATCGTTTAACAGAGAGATACCTGCGTAACGCGTAACAACCCTATCGCCAACTTTTTTCACAGAAAAAAAAATGGAAAATCGTGAAGCGAATAACAATTTCCTCGTCGAGCGAATATTTGAATCGATTTGGGAATCGGGTCCAGTGTTTTGCGCACGCTATACACCACGTGCCATGTTACCGATGAATGGCCGATTCGATGCGAAAATCGGTGCACGCAGATGACGGTCGGGGCCCACCGCGTCGTTGCGCGCAACCCGATATCTGATCGTGCGTGAGTCACGCGCGCTGAATTCGCATTAGCGGGCAGCGCGTATCCGCGGAAACGTTAAATCGTAAAGCATGTCGCAACCGTTACGGCGAAACAGCGGGGACTATTTGCGGTTGACGCCGGGAATATAATGCGAGATAACTTGACAGTTAGCCCATTCGTAATTCGTGTGCTTTCCATTCGGGTGTGGGACCGGTAGATAAGCTGCGAAGCGATCGCCTTTGATTTTACGAGATTTTCATTCCACTTTGTTTGAAAGTCAAACGTTGAACCACCCAGAAAGCATCGACACGCTACTTTCGAGTGTTTTCTAAAGGGCCATATACAATAGGAATTAAGCGGCGTGTACTAATAAGATTTTAAGGTGTAAAATTTAAGTTTTAAGCTTTAAATCGCAAGAAATTGATCGATCAAAGTCGAACGTGAAGAGAATAATCGATTATGATTGATCAATTTCTTAAGACATAAGCTTACATTTTACGCCTTAAAATCTCATGGTAAACATTGCTTAATATGATATAGTAATTAGTATATAATATAATATAGTAATTAGTTGTAAGAAATCGATCAATCATAGTCGAACGTGAAGAGAGTAATTGACTATGATTGGTTAATTTCTTACAATTTATGAGACTTACTATCTTACTCCCATTGTAGACGGCTCATAAGATCGTACAGTCTCTGTGCTTCGCGATGTCTGAAAACTTTATCGCAATGTTGAATTGCAGCTAATGTTAAAACAATAAATTAAAGTATCTAAATATCTCAGTGACTAACTACGATGATATGATTAGTTCTACATTACGGTGCTCATTCTCTCCGAAGTATCATAGTATGTACATATCGCGAAAAATTTTTTCACGCTGAACACGATGTCGTTGACAGAATTACGTAGCATGGGATTTTAAATAAATTCAGGTGAAATGAGGATCAAAAATCACCCCAATTTACTTAAAATCCTGATGTAATGCAAATTCTGACGATGCGATGGCATCGTGTTCAGCACGAAAAAAATCTTTGAAATACGTACTGCGACACTTTAAAAAGAAAAAAATATTTTTGTTGAAATGTGTAATTATGCAGAAAGTTAAAAATTCAAACAGCAATAGCTTGATAAAAATAAGTCGTACGCGATTATAAACTAAAATTCATTTAAAAGTTCTTAATTTATACAATACTTTTTTAGATGTCGTAAACTTTGTTTAGAATCAAGTTTTTGGTTTTCTGTTTCTAAAAAGTGTTAAAAATGTTGTCCAAAAACATTATTTCATCCTATTTCACTCAAAATTAGATGTGCTACGCAAATTCTATCGACGGCATCGTGTTCAACGCGAAAAAATCTTTGAAATACGTACTATGACATTTTGAAAAGAAAAAGAAATTAATTTTTTAGTCGAACTGTGTCATTGGTTATTTAACAATAGTGTATTTCAAGAGTGTATTTCTGTTTCTCAACACTCGAATGGCGATTTTTATGTATTTTTTGCAGCTAAAGAAAATAAAAAGACTAAAAAAGTTTCCATCCACAGATTTTGAGAAGTCAACGACTTTATTTTTGAAAAAGAATTTACTTTTGAAAAAATTCTACAAATTTATAATTTTTTTCTTTCACATTTTTACACTTTGAAATAATGTATAAGAATCATCATTCAGGTGTTGACAAACCGATACTATCATACCGATTATACTAATTATTGAATTGAAATGTTTTAAATTTAATTTTCAGTTTCTAAAAAAACCACTTACGTGTATTTAGGTAAATACAGTACAATATTTCAAAATATTCGAAAATGTAAACAATGTCTTATTCAAGATGATAAAAAGATGAGTAAAAATGTGATTAAAATAAACAATTTTGATATAAAATATTTAATTTCCTCTTTTTAGTTTGCATTTCTTGCTGTTATTGACAAATATCTTAATTGATTACAAATATATTGTTGATTCTTCAATCACTGAGCATATTCAATTATTGAAAACATTTACTTTGTGTAATTAAATAATTATAAAATGTGAATTGTATTCAATCAAATGTAATCGTTAAAGCTTAACGCGGTCTCCCGAGGAATGTAGTTAGCGAACTTTGCGCATATTGCCGTTTAACGTTCACTGTAGCATTTATCGTGCATTGTCACTCCACAGTAAAAAGTGACATTCCCATAAGTCACCCGCGATCGTTGTTAACGTGGTTTATTCAGGGCCAGATTCCGTAGCAGATAAGCGGAAACCATTCAGCCGCGACGAAGAGCGCGCGGCCGTGCCATTTCACCTCGGAAAACCAGCCTGTGAAATAAAAATCTCGGAGCTGGGCAAACAAAGATTAATCTCCGCCGGCGTCACGAATGGAAATCGCACCGGTTTCCGGGCCATCGATCACCAGTAGCAAAACGCCGTCGCTCGCTCGCTCGCTCGTACGCCCGCTCGGTGTCGCGCCGCAGGTGTGCCGGTAGAAGCGATTCAAAATTAACCTAATTAGCTGCGCGATTAGCAGCTGCAGACACGGCGACGGCGACGGCGCGAGCGCCGTCGACGTCGCCCGTTCTTACCCTCGTCTCCCGCACATCCACATTGCGAAATCCCGGCGGTGGCGGCGACAGCAAAGCCACGTGCATTAATGGATCCGAAGGGGTGCATTACTCCATACGCATGCTATCTAGGCGCGGCGTCGTGTCTAATTATCCGAAATAATTATGCACACATGTGCGGGCCGCTTTTCAGTAACGCACTGACGTACCCGACGCATCGTACACGAACGTCAGGTTCGATTTGCCACATCTCGTCTAGGTGGTTTGCGTATTTGCGGCCGCCGCAAATATCACTTCCTGCGTTAGACAAGATCGTTGATTGTATAATGCTTGATGCTCTATACAAATTAATTGTTATGGCGGGAGAGTGCATACTAAGAGAAAAGTATTTGGTATTTGTAATTATAATCTAATAAGGAAATAATTATAAGAAAATAATTACAGTAAGGTATGTATATATAGAACTATAATCTTTCTTGGTATATGGAACTATAAACACAATTGTTATTTATAATATTATAGTTGTAATAACTATACGGAAAGAACTGTTTTGTTAAAGTATATAATAATTCAGACAAATACAAATCTACAAAGCTATAAAAAATAATTTTGTTGTAATATCAAGAGAATTATGTAGGACACTCAAATATAATGAGCAATACTACAAAAAGTTTTGACATTCTAGTAATCAGCTTATGTTTTCTACATAATTATTTTGATGGTCCAACAAAATTATTTTCGGATCTGTATCTATCCAAATTTTTAGTAAAACCTTCAGTAAAATCGTTTTTCTATATTTAAGAGTGGAATTTTTAATCATAATTATTTTATTATGCAATTATAGTAACAAATAACCAAACACTTTTCTTTCAGTACGTGTAATTGTTGTTGTCTTCTCAATAATACCCAAAACTAGCGTTTTGTTCGTCACAAGATTGAATATGACGCGACGGTAACGTATATTTTTTTTTTTAAACATTGAGTGGGATACGTGTTTTGGGAAACAAAATCCAGTTTGCCACTAGCAAATAGGTTTGTCAAAACGCGATCCGTTCAGTAGCGGCCTTTAATTTCTGGTGTACCGACATAAATGGATTCGATGAGCAAACCAAACCCATGACCATGCGTTGTCGGCTAGTAAAGCATGGTTAAGTATGTCGGCGGAGCGGAGTTCGATTACCATTCATTAAATTATGGCAGGAGCGCGCATGCGGCGCGCGCGGAAGTGGCGACCTATACACACGTTGCTATTGTTGCTGCCATTGCAATTATTGCTGATGTTGGAAGAATTAGCGTTGTCATTGAACGAATTAATGTCGTCATTGCTGGCGGATGCTCTCTAATTAATGCTACCGTGGTGATAATTCCGATCGATACCGGTCTCTTTTCCATTCCACATGTAGCACTCAAATCTTTCCAGGTTTTTAATGCATTCTGCTCGTTCATGTCATTTGCAACATCGCGAAGTTTTTTTGTAAGTTACACAAATTCAATTTATTTATACATAGAATTTAAATTTATGCAAATTTTATACATATACGCATGCCGATGCAAACTAGCTTGAACTAGCTTGAACTAAAAAGAGAATATTGATTTTTATTTAAATAACATCTATATGAGGTTTATTCTATAGCTCATAACTTCACGACTGTAATCATATGTACAGTTACAGTCGTTAAGAATTACAGAACAAACCCCTATGTTACAATAAACGATGTCTCATAATATTTACGAAACGTACCGTTCGCTATAATGACGTTGTTCTCTCGCGTCCAATAATTGATGGACTTGGGAAATGCCTCAGAATGACATTCTAACGTCATTTGCTGGCCTTCTTGTGCGCCCACTAATTGGTTCTGGATCCAAATCATTGGAGTAACTATTAACATCGAAACGTTAATATATTATAATAACATTTAACTGGATAAATTATATAATACACTTTTGAAGTAGCTACTTACAATGTACAACGAGCATTATTCTCTTGCTGACCGTTGGCGGTACGCCGTTAGATGCGATGCAAAGGTACGCTCCCATCTGCAACCTATTCACTTTCGTGATATTGAAAACCGGTCCATCAATGCTGGAGACTATAACAAATGGAATAAACCGTTATATCACGAAATCTATTCAGCCCTTATTAGTAACGCCAATTAGTGTGTGTATAAAATAGTAAAATTCTACTACATTGAAAGAAAACTGTTTGAGAGTTCTGATTATAATCGCAAGGTAAAATAATTATAGTTAGGAGCTTTATCTTTATAGTTATTACTGTTATAATTATTAGTAATAATAATTTATGTATTGAGTTGGAACAGAAGTTCGTAGCGTTACTTTATTTTGTATCATGTTTTAAAAAATTTTACAATTATATTATTCAATAGAGCAAAATTTCAACTTTAAGAATCTGTTTCTTTTTTGCAGTATGTGATGATTTTAAACGTTATAAGCAATCAAAGTCTAAATACTTTTTTTATTTAATCCGCGATAACTCAATAACAAAACATCTTAGAAAAATTTTCAGAAAATGATTTAGTAAGAAAAATTTCAAACTTTCACGGTAGAAAGTCGAATATTTTCACAAATTTTTTTGCACGTGATAGGCACGTAAAGTGAGAAGAAAATTTTTTATTCTGTCCAGCTCGTAGTTTCTACATGTAAAAATTGGCTGCGTTCAGCAGAAAAAGCAGTTTTGCAACTATTGTAAAATTCTTGAATATGATTGGTTTATACATTTAATCCAATGAGGAACTAAAGGCAAGATCAATCATATTAAAGAATTTTACAACAGTTACAAAGCTGCTTTCTCTGCTGAACGCAGTCATTATCAGACTCACAGAAGCGATCTTCCGAAAAGTAGAGATTTTGAGCTTTAAAAAAATTCTTTTCTTTAAATTAAATTGCGTTTAAAAATTTTAACGACATTACAGCTGCTTGAATTTTGAATTTTGTAACGCTATAAACCTTCATTTTAATCCAATATTTCTAGTTCTACAAAAAGAATACACAGTTAGCACCAAAAATAACTATAAATTATAGTTAAACTATAGTAATTGCAACAATTTTTTTTCTCAGTGTATCCCGTTAAGTCGCCATTGTTCTTACTCAATATCATTATTTTAACTTTTTGTACTAAAACGTTTTTGTACTAAACAATTGATAAATTTAACACTATACAATGTCAAATTTATTCACTGTTTTAATATAAAATAATGATATTTTGAGTAGGAGCAGTGACGATTTAAATTAAGTTAAATTTGACACTATAAATTTAACAGTGTAGAGTAAAAGATAATCGTATTGACAACTGTTGTGTGAAAAGTCAAGAATATGTTACAATTACAAAATTATAAGATATTAAGATCTTCTAAATCTCTCTTACAACTATATATTTTATTTGTTCTATTCGGAAATACAGTTGGAGCCTAAATTGAGTTGAGTGACATGGAATACAAATTCAGTATATCAGCAAGAAGTTTTCATCAGTCCCGTGCAAAAAATTCTGCAATCGGGATTCGAATTAATACACGTCGAGTATGTTGCTTCGCAGCATTGCGTAACCGATACTAATCACCGTGCCATCGTTTTTACCGCGTGGTCTAATCTCCGTTAACATTACACGCCACTTGCAAAACCTATCTTGCACCCTGGACGGAACACTTGTCGAGAGGCTTTTTGCCAGTGTACATCTTACTCAGTTGCGAATATTATGAATGTGCTCGGTGGTGCCAAATAACTCTCGGCTCGGGCATTGCTCTCTTTAGCTATCGTGATGAAATATATACATTCGCTGTACAAACATAATTAAAATTATTGTGTACGCAGACAGAATGGTTTTTCTGAAGTATTTAAAAATTTAGATAGATACAGATCTGAAATTAATTTCGTTGAATTCAAAGTAATTGTGTTGTACACTCAAACACGATGAATAATATCGTAGAAAGTTTTGTTATTCTAGCAATCAACTTGAGCACCCTATATAATTATTTTAACAACTATTTTGATCCAACAAAATTATTGTTAGATCTGTACCTACACAGCAAAAAAGATTTTCATTCCTGTTAAAATCTTTCAATCCGATCCTTTGTGTTATTTTATCTAACACAATCCATCTTGTGTTAAATTAATATAAAAATTTGAGTGGTCTATTTGGAACATGCAAAATGTATTAAATTTAACACAAATTCTCCATCTGAGTAGTTAAATTTTTAGATACTTCAACAAAATCGTTCTTTCCGGATAAGCTTTAAAGTACGATCGGCTTTTATTTGCAATTATAATCCATTGCTGAATTTAACAACGCTGCTATAATCTCGAAATAAATTCAATTTAATGAAAAACCTTTTTTTTACTAAAACGCGCGCGAATACAGCATACCAATGAATTTATCGTTCTTTTTTCGGAAGGGAGGGAAAGACCGTTCGAGAAAATGCGCAGCTGGGCTTTGTTAATTAAACATACCGTACTTTTTATTCACAATAGTCAGAATGTTTCTCCTTTCAGTGAAAAACCGTGACATTGTGGAAACCAGAAGGATTCGTAAGCCGCGAAGTTAACGGATGTAGATTAGAGTCAAGCGTGTGGGGAACAAAACGTCAGCTGTAAAATTTAGAACTTAAGGCGTCGCCCTGCTGGGAGGCGTCGTGCTCTCCTCGCCGCGACTCGTCCGCTTGCATTTCTTAAGTTTTAAGACGTAAGCCGAATACGGTTTCTCTCCGCTATGGATGCAGCCACTTGCACTGAACATCCGGGGCTTAGAACTCGCTTGTTACTCTTAACTTTCATATTCTTGCATTCCCGTGTCCGTGTGGCTCATGAAATGTATCCAGATAAACTGTCGCACTAAATTTGCAAAAAGTTGCACATCTGTTCTAAACGATTCGTTCCATACTGAAAGAAAAGTGTTTGATATTTGTGACTATGGTACAGTTGCATGATAAAATAGTTATAATTAGGAACTCCATTTTTTTTACGGTTATTGCTATAGTAATGTTAGCAATAATATTATTTTATTTGTCATCTCAACCGAGTCACCATGATTTTATTGTGACTTTTTTGCTATTGAAGATATACATATATATAACCGGTATCAAAAATGACTATAAATTATAACTCTATTACTAAGTTATAAATTATAGTTACCACTATAAAATCACAAATACTAAAACTGACTATGAATTATAATCATCACTATAAAATTACAAGTACCAAACATTTTTCTATCACTGCATACACAGCATTTGCGGTATCTATGATATTGAAAATCAGGAAATTTATTTCCAGGATAAAATATACATTTATTTTGCGACATAAGATCAAAAAGCCCTTGAAGAGATATTTTCAGAGGAAAATGAATTTTCGAGTCGTTGAAAAACGACTTTGTCGGCTTCATCGTTTAATCTCTGTGCAAGGCGATTTATGTTATTGAAACGCCTGCTGACTCGGTCTGAAATCACCTGCATACGAGATAAGCTGTAAAGCAGCGGTCGGGCCGCCGCACGCCGTGCGGGCTCTTTAGTTAATTAGTTGCAAGCGCCGATTTATACGACGCGACGTCGTCACGGCAAAAAAAGCATAGAGAGAAAAAAAGAGCCGATAATGCCAATTACGTTTAATAGATTTTACGTTTGCCTTCCTCGTGTACTAGATTTTGAAATTAAGCTAACGCAGCTTTTTCGATTAATGAAGTAATTAAAACGCAGTTTACTATTCGCCGAATATTTCGCAATCTCCAGTACTTGCGCTGCTTCAGTTGCGGAATTACACCGGAAGATATAAATTGTCACCTTCGGCAACATGAAATCGATTATACAGTCATTATATATGAATGAATCGTATCTGGGTAATTAATAATAATTCAAGAGAATAGTCTCTATTTATGAACTCGCTATAATAA
Source organism: Mycetomoellerius zeteki (assembly GCF_001594055.1). Taxonomy (NCBI): domain Eukaryota; kingdom Metazoa; phylum Arthropoda; class Insecta; order Hymenoptera; family Formicidae; genus Mycetomoellerius; species Mycetomoellerius zeteki. The sequence continues at coordinate 262,568 of NW_017257313.1, forward strand.
ATGCATATGCGGATTAAATTTGTAATAATTCACGATGTTATAATGAGCCGTCCTAACGCAATTCTGGACAGCCGCATATTTTCTCGCGACAATTTCCGCTTCTCGAGGTATCAATAAATATTTATCGACACACGGAAAGAACGGTTTTTAAAGTATCTAAGAATTTAGCAAATACAGATCTAAAAATAATTTTGTTAAACTATTAAAATAATTATGTAAAACGCTCGAACTGGTTGCTAGAATGTCAAAACTTTTACATTGTTCATCACATTCAAATTATTTTGATAGTCAAACAAAATTATTTTCAAATCTGTATCTATCTAAATTTTTAGATACTTGAGCAAAATCGTTCTTTTGGTGTATATAAAGTATATAAAGATGCACGAGCAACCAGATACTTGAAAACAGCTTTAGCCAAGTTCGGGAAAAGCTGGCAAAGTACAGATTGAAAAGTATCCTACAGCGATCGACAAGCACAAAGGTCTCCGAAACTTCGTACTAGTCCGCAACCGGTGAAACTTTATTTCTCCTACTAGTATTTGCGGACAGTTTCCGGCAAATAGGTTTGCCGGTTTATTTGGAATTTTGTTCACGAATACAAATGAAAACAGAACGTCCATGATGGAAAGCGAGTGCGTGAGGGAACGACGAAAGGAGTGTGTGAGCGTTTACTCATGAACGAAAAAGGTGATTGCTGGCAGAACAGAAAGCGCTCGTGGGTTTCAAAAAGGATGGCAGAATACGAGTAAGTTGGGACACGCGCCGAGAGAAGGGTGGATTTTGTCGTGACTGTTCGCGATTGCCTGAGAAAAAGACTAGGATAAAAGGAGAGACTTTCGAGGGTAGAAAAAAAGAGGGAAATCGTGGTAATCGCGAGGTAGAGACTGCCGGACGTGAAAGTACGCGGGAAAGGAAGGGAAAAGGAAGAATTCGTTAATTAAAGTATGGAGCGGCAGTAACAGTAGCTGAACGTTAAAAAAAGTCGAGCACGGAAACGAGAAGGAGTGGAGGAAAGGACAAAGATAGAAAAGAGAAAATAGAAATAAGAAAAGTTGCGCAAAGAAGGAGTCATATTTGTGAATTAAAGAGGAACGGGTCTGCGTTAGAAGTACCTTTGAAAAATCGAGAGAGAATGTCTACCATTCTTTAAGGAATAAAAATGAGAAGAGGTGGAAGCGTTCAAGCATAGAGTAAAGATTGAAATGGAAATAAACCTGGGGAACGATGGAGAAGTTCAAGAGGGAGTTTTCATGGTCGCAAAAGAAGCTGAACATGTTCGTAAGTTAAACAAGAAGACGAAAGAAACTTGCGAAAGAGAAACTTACTACTTATTGACTAAAAAATCGAGAAAGTTAAAGAACAGAAAAATCGCATGCAAATGAAAAGATTATCATGATACTGAAGACAAGCATGAATCTCCTTAAAGAACGAGTGCAGTAGAAATAAATGTATGAATCAGACGAATAGACATGCGTATCAGTTTTTTTGTGAAAAATCTGTGTTGAATTTATGACATATTCGAGTGTTAATTTAACATTATATGATTGTAATTTAAATATCTGGTATTAAATTAACACAATCAACATTTTTTAGTTTTAAAATACCATAATTTACGAGTAAGTGAACAATTAACATAATAATATATTTTAAACGTAAATTCTAGAATGAATGAAATGTATTAATTCAACATACTATAAATATTAATTTCACTAAAGAAATATGCTTTCACAATTTGCTTACAAGTAGTATCATTGTTACATTCTTTATATTCTTTTATATTATATATACAAAGTATCTTAGGATTTAATAGACAAACTGCGAGAATGTATTCTCCATAAATAGAAATAAGAAAAAAATATATAAAGTTTGTGCCTAGAAATGCTTTATTGCAAAGTTACAAACATATATTAAAATGAAATACTTTAGTGGCACTTTGGTGGAACATTGGCATTTTATAATGACAGTTATTATTTCACGACGATAAAAATCTAACGTCTAACAGCTATTCTTTTCGAACGTAATCGTTGTCTCAGGGTCGAACAAATATCATATTCACGCATAAATCAAAATTATACGGAATCGTTTTAAGATAGTAAATATGAGAATATATAAGATAAACAACGTTTGACTTTTCCGTACGTAGTGTATGTACATACTATGAAATATATACACACACTATCATATTCTGCACAATAGAAAATCCGTTGTTTCCTATTTCATATTCCGTTTCAATATTTATAACTTTGTAATAAAGCATTTCTAGCCAAACGTTATAAAACATTTTTTTTCTTATTTCCACGTATAGGTTAAGTACTCCCGCAATTCGTCTGTTAAATCCTAAGACACCTTGTAATATTTGTATTACTTTCTAACATATTCTTGTGTTAAATTAATACAAAAATTTGAGTAAACGTTTAAAATTTGGAATACGTGAAATGTGTTAAATTTAACACAAACTTCCCAACTACGTATATTATAAACTTTGACAATAAATATGTCATATTGGAAATAATATGGAATATAATCGAAGACACAATAAATTTCTACAGTGGGGCATTTGAAACTGTTGGCAGATGATATTAAATGAAGCGCATGAATAAACTGCACACGTAGTGAAATAAATGTTTTCGTTGTCAGCAAAACGGCATTATGCAAAACGACGGTTCAATAAATTTTAGGAAACAACAGGAATGATAAATAGATGTTATATCCATGTCAAGCGAATCATTATATGAGGAGCGGTGTATTTAAACGGCATTAACACGATCCGAGAACAGAATGAAAAATTAAGAGACGATCGTATAAATCGCTTATTAACCATAAGAGCAATATGAATAATAAATAACTGTTATTAATTGATTCGATGATTAAATAATGAGATTAATTTCACTTAAAAAGAAATCATAATGATTATGATAAGTGCTATTTTCTTTTATTTATCGTATATCTCTCCAGCATAAAATAGTAAATGCAATATATTCGTTTAGATGATAAATTAAAATAAAAGATCATAAAATAAAATAAATTTAATCATTTCGTCACTTTTTCCTATTATACAATATATTATGAACTAAATTTATCGTGTTATATTTAAAGTAAGGAGAGATTAATATTAGTACGCGAAAGCTCCATAAACTGTGAATGTTAGTTAAAAATAAATGACATTGTTAAAACGGGCATATTCATCTCTACAAAGAACAAGGTCAAACTGTAAAAAAGTGTCGGGGTAAAAGAATCGTCGCCCGTGCTTATAAATTATCGTGGGCTCTCCGCGTGGGGACAGGTGCATAAAATGCACACAAAGGAGAGCAAATATTTAACGGAACTGCATGGAGAGGCGGGATGGCTCAATAAGTTTGAAAGACAAAAGGGTGATAAATTGTTATTGTACCCGTAGAATAAAGTCACCGTTGTACGAACAGGTGCGAACGAGGACGGTCGATTCTCCTTGGCATTATTGTGCGAGACGCATAAGAGCTGAAACGCATATTTCACTTTGACGTCACCGACACGGTCGCATCGGCAGATCCGAATGCAATTGCATCACGCAACGTAGTCGGCTGAATAAAGTCCGAGAGGCGGAATGATAAATCGTCGTCCTCGCGTTGAGTGAATCTGGTGTTTCAGCTGTGCGCGCGCGAACGCTGGGTGCTTTTTCTACGGCGATTTTCAAGATGAGCGATACGAATAAAATAAGTACGTCGATGTTGGATGGTGGAGAATTTTCGCACCATCTGACGTGCTTCACATGCGACAATTATGGAAAATACTCTGTCGCGCGTATACCGAAGAATTCGACGAATTGCGAGCAATTAAACGGTTAACTAGTTGATACAAAAAATTACTATGTATTTTAATTTAATATAAGTTGAATCTGCTAAAAGAAAAAAAATAATATAATTATGTAAAGTGCATAATTTTTTTTAGATAAAAGCTATTTTGTTCGAAAGAAAATCTATATAATAATTTAAATAAAAATTATAAATTATATTTTAAATGTTTTCTCAATGACAATTTTCTTTTAATTCAATAATAGTATATCTATCTTATTGCAATTTTGTAAGATATGTGACTATCAGAAATTACACTTTATTATGTTCTATTGAATTTGTCAAATACTTTACAAAAAAATGTATAAAATATTTGACTAAACTGCAATAAAACAGTTTTACTCTATATAAAAATATAAAACTATTATTTAAAACATTTAAAAAAATAATATGAAACTTTTATTTAAGCTATTACATAGAACTTTTCAAACAAAATAATTTTTATGACATAAAAATGATACATAGTGTCATATTATTTAATTAAAAAACTAATTGATTAGATACATACACTTAACTATATTTAATTGTGTATAACTATTTTACACATACATACACACACACACACACACACACAAACACAAATACATATATAAATAGAAAAATTTGACTATGAATATATTATGTATAAAGCCATTTAGCTATAGAAAACTTTAAAGATAACGCCCAAACCATTAATTGTAAGTTATTTTAGCGAACCTATTAAACTTTTTTTTGTATGTACATATAAGACATTTGTAAATAGTTTACCTTCCTGATTGTTTCCAAGATTAATCAACTCGCCGTCTTCCCTCCTCCAGGTGATGTTTGGCGTCGGTGACCCTGTTGCTTCACAACGCAGCGAAACGTTACTGCCTTCTCTCACCACCATATCTGTACTCGTAGGATAATCCAAAATATCCGGCGGAACTGTCGGATGAATATTTTGATCAGAACTGTTACATACATTTGTTCGGGCGGTTCACGTATTGCGCTGTTTTATAAAAATAATACAAGAATGGGAAATACCTCGGAATCATAAAAAAAAATATATAAAAAATGATGCGTGAAAGCGCAATTTTCAGAGAGAAAAAGAGAGAAAGAGAATCGACGACGAGAAATTCTAGAACGCCAACTTCCATTTCGCGAAATACCACGAAGCAATTTTCGATACGCTATCGTTTGGCAGTTTAAAGGCACTACAATGTATATGTATATAGAATATAGTATATCCAGCCTCAAAAGCGATGCCATGGGCCAAACCCAAAAGCGAACTTGATTTCACCAGTCGTCCGTGTCCTTCTATAGTTGAGCTCAACCTTTGAAACAAACGTAAATTTTACCAAAAAAATAAAGATTCTCTCTCTCTCTCTCTCTCTTTCATTGTAACATACAGCCTCCGAATTTCTACCATGATAATTCGACACATGGGACACAATGGACGAACCTACAACCTCCAAATAACCAATCTGACTCTTCATTGGGTCAGTGTTTATCTGACACATGTAGTTCCCCCGATCGCTCTCACGGACATCACGTATATGTAGCAGCCACGTTTTGTGCTCGCTGTGCGTGACGCCGATTCTGTGATTCTTCGTTATCACGTGATTGGCTATCGTCAGGATGGTTTGCGTGTCCACCCGCAGCCATGCCACCTGAAACAGAAAGCCGGTACGCTGCTCAATCGTTTGGAACCCATCCATCACTTCAGCCTTTTGTTTTCCCGACCGGTGACCGGTGTCATGTGACACCGCGAAAACGCGTGTAATCCGTTATGCTTCGGGGCAATTAGAACTTTCTGACGCTGAAAATCTTTCATATCGTAAAAATGGAGTCACATTTTATTATCATTGCACAAATTCGACTTTTCTTCCACCTCTTCTGTAAACGCGGAGTACATCGAATCAAGATCCGCAATTAAAATGATATTACATGTCTCATTTTCAATAATACTATTGTATTCATTCATGCTTGTCATGCCTATTGCCTAAATCACAATGTTTAACGCATATAATCTTTGAAAAATTGGCGCTTTTTCGCCATCTTGTTCCTTTTTATTGGCTGCTTTCAGCAGACTCAACAATTGAGTGAGTACTCGCTGCTATTGATGTATTCTTCTAGATCTAAAATTCTGATTGGATGATCTAAAAGAATACACCAATAACAGCAAGCGCTGATTCAACTGTTGAGTTCGCTGAACGCGCTCATTGGTCCTCTATCTTCATACTTTGTTGTGCCGATACATTGAGACGTTTAGACGCGTAGCTCTCAAAAATTAAGTAAAATATAGCGTTTTTTTTTTCATACATAGCAAGATGCCAGAACATAAAAAGAAGGAGCGGTCAGGATCTCGATCGAGAAGATTCTTATTCTAAACATAGAAATGATGAGAAATTTCGTCGACTGTAAAAACAGATAGACAACCTAACAAAAGTTGTAGAGACGTTAATGAACGTTCAAAAATAATAGGTTTCATCAAATTCAGCTACAAAATAAAAAAAATCTTTGGATTCCATAGTAATTGGTAACTAAAATTACAAACGTATAAGCAATCTTGCTCAAAATCTCATTTTTCCATAAGAAAGTTGAAAGGTATTACCCACATGATTTTTACCAGTCTACACGACTGTCTGGGGTATCGTTGTGGTTGAGTTCAACAAGAACATTAATATCACAAATTGCACAATAAGTGCTACCCTTTAATTCCTTTCCTTATACTTGTTGAGGAAAATAAAGAGAATAAGCCGATTAGAAGGTACTCAGACATCAGGAAACAATTTTAAATAATTTTTTAATAAATTAAATATATTTTTCGTATTAAAGCTTAAATATATACAAGTAAATCACTGTTCTAAATTTATTGCCTTTTTTACATCAGAAATTATATAACAGACTATTCAAACTCTGTTTCTGCAGGTTTGGATATCTGGGTTAGATATAGATTATATAGATTTTTAATTAAGTTAGTTTTATTTTGTTCTGACTTGTATAAATTTTAATTATATGTACATAGACGTGATATTAGAAATACTATGCAAAGGTAAGATAAAAATGTAAAAATACAAATTGTATATTGTAAGCCGACAGTTATTCCAAAAAGACAAGGATTAAAACAAATAAAAAGTAATTAATAAATGTAACTGCTAAATACTAAAAAATTAAAAAGAAAGAAATTTATGAAAACTTGATTAGTCTCAGATACATTAGAAGACAAGCAAAATTGTACATTGACCCAATAAAGCATGTAGGTCAAGTAATGTGGTAACGTGGAAATTGACTACCCTATCCACAAACCGTAGTTGGACATTGTTGCTATTCAAATGTTTCTGCATAGCCCGTTATTGTGAGGCGTACTACAATCAGTAAATGCGGCTTTGTTGGCATTGAATTGCGGACCTAGCAGGCTTAGAAGCTATCTATTGATGGATGACGTAATGACTTTAATGACAAAGCATCATTGGATCCTCAAATCCGACGAGTTTCCATCGGATGAGTCCTACCATCGAGCACTTTGTCGATCTACAATTACACGTGCATTTTGTATGAAGCTAGAATTGTCATATGTATACAAAGACGACTCAATGCGTTGTCTATTCCTTTATCTAGATGACAATGTCTGATTCTATTTCAAAGATGACATGTCGTACGCAGAGCAAATCATCTACAGACATTTTAAGATTTAAAAGATGTCTTATGAAATTGTTAGAAAAACCGTATGATATCTACAATTTTTTATGTTTGACTTTATAGTCATTCGTTGTTTTAATATTTTGCCAACGAGATGTGTAAAACTTAATTATAAACTAAGAAGAAAAAGAAGAATAAGCATACTATCAAATTCAATCTCGAAATGATATGGAATATGCAGTCCAATGTATCCTCATAACATTTTCCACAATAAAATATATATTATATTAAATTGCTTACAAAATGAAATCACTTATCAAACACTTTGTTATAATATCTACTAACCACCTGCAAGGAGTCTAAACTAATATAAGACGGATGAATTTTTAAAAGCTTTTACCATAAAAGGTTGGATCTTCTAATAACCATTGAAGACATAACTCAATGACCTCAGTTGTTCATAAAATTTTGTATCGACAAAATTCTATAAAAATAATGTTAATGAAAGCGTAGTTTTTCTATTATCCGTGCACTTGTTAAAAAAAAGACATAAAGTCAAACAAATTGAATTTTACAAATTAATATTATGAAAAATTGGAACTGACCGATATTTATTACAAATATCAATTTTCAATCTACAAATTTAATAGGTTTTTAAAAATATTTTTATTCGTGCGCTTAGTTAGATATGCCTGCTGCAAAATATCAAAATAGTAACCCATCAGCGAAGTATTAATTACATCGTGATCGAAATAATAAAAAATATTAGAGTATCAGATGTCTGTTTGTGTGTGTGTTAACTGACAGTAAACATTTTTATAGGCTATATTATATCTAAATTGACTATGCTATGTGCATTCTAATCAATAAATGTTGCAGTCAATAGCGTACACAATTTATATGCTTTAAAAGATAACTTAACAAAACTCTTTTTAAAATTTTTCAACATCTTTAGAACGTCTTTTGATAGAATACTAAAGACATATTTTCAAAGACATCTTAAAAAAGACGACTTCGGAGTTTTTTGTACATCATTTATTTATTTGCATAATTTCATAAATGTCGTTTATTTATTTACATACTTTAATAAATGATGACGACTCAAGAAATATTATGTAAAATTTATCGGTAAAACTGTATTAAAAAGTTAGAAAAATCCTATTGATATAACCCAGTTGATATAACAATGAGGTTGGGATAAAATGCCCAAGTATTGTATAAGTATATCGTACAATCTTTGAACTTACCGTTGGCATCTTGCCACCGATCAGAATTTATGTCAGCTGCTCGAGAAGGGTATAAAGAGGGACAAAACAACGTTCGATAGAATGTTTGATAGAAGAGCAATAAATTTCTTACATAAGAACGCAAAAGGGGCAATCGCGGAAGAATAATAGCTCCTCACTCGTTGAGATTAAATTAAAAAAATGTACGCATATGTATAATTTATTTTAAATACATATCGTTATGTGTGTTTAAAGATAAGATTTAGTTTACGTTCGAGTGATGATGGTTCTCCCATTACGTGCTCACCGTCAATAAAATAACTACTTCCATCCTATTCTGATTTACGAACTGTCGTTAACACCCAGTCAAGATAATTGCACTGAAACCTCAAGAATTCGTCCGACAAAGTCACTCCTTCCCACGTTAAGAAGCCCCCGAGAAACTATCCCGACAGACCAGGAGCAAATTCTTGCGTCTACTTACAAAATCCTCTCTTTAATCTTTCTTCGAAACCTTCCTTTACTTTGTTCCGCTGCTACCCGATATTTTTCTATTTCGCCATTACGCTTTCCTCCTTTTGTTCGCCGCCAATTGGATTATTGCGACTTTACTCGATTTTCTCCTCCCTCCTCGCCGGCATAGTTTAGTTTTTTCTAATTCTCTTTGAAAGGAATTATTCCGCGGTCCGATCCATATTTATTAATTCTTATATCGTAAGGTAATATTGTTCGCAATGAATTCTTCAAATTGACAATCCTTAATATTTGTAAAATTATTATTATTATTTCAATTTGATTTTATTGCAAATTTGAAAGTAATCGTCGCGCAGTCATATGTCTGAAACAAATGTATCTAAAATAAATTACATATAGAATTATTATTATTTCAATATTTATAACTTTGATTGCAGTTGGCGCTTCTTCTCTCACTTCATTAAATAATTTTTGTTTCTATAATCCACTGATATATCCTATAAACCGTAATACAAATTACATACAATTTTGTGAATTTTAGAGTATATTACCTACTGATAATATGCAAAATGAAAGCTCACTTTCTGTTCTGTTTCATTTTTCATTTTTTTTTACTTTGGACTTTTGAGAAAAATTAATACGAAGATAAATAATTATTTCTAAATGCATAAATTTGTTTTATATTCGACAGGAATATCAGTTTCGATAACCTACGCTGAAAAACTTTTATTATCAAAATCAGAAATAGTGTGGTAGACAAAGATATCAAGTTTACGTTAAGTTACTAAAGAACGAACAGTAGCTTCCGCTAATGACTGAATCATGTCCTCGAAAGTTTCACTTCTTGTCGCTAGAAAGTAATCGTGCAGGCTATGCTTTAATCAAATTTATAAGAAAGAGATTAATGAAAACTATCAATTTGCTAATGTTTCAGGAATAGATCGGAAAATTGTTAACCGTTGCACATCGGGACCGATGCACTTTTCATGCATCTCCTCACATGGGTCGAATCGGTCGAAACGGTTGACGCATTTGTGCGCGTCTTTGTAACGATCTGCGAGACGTTAAAAGCTGTATTTGCGGTCACACGGTAACAATAGCAGCACGTTCGACGTATTTAATCAAGTAACTGTGCTCGTACACTTACGCTTTAACGGATCGTCTCGCAATCGTCACGCGTGCGATTAACGCGTGTTACCAAGTGAACAAAGGAACACACTTTCTCTCGCAGATATTTCTCTCGTTGCCGTTTAACTCTGCTTTTAGTTTATTTCAATTATAATTTTCTCAATAGACACTAAAATTACAAAAATAGCGATAAAAGAGGATATCGTAAAAGAAAGAAAGTGACTTATTTATCACAACTCGTAACTTAAAAATTGTCATATTTTTAGTTAATTGCAAAATAAAATAGAAGTATAAAGAAAATAGGAAAAACATACTTTTATTTTTCTACAATCATCAAAATTGCATTTCTAAATTAATATTACAAAATGTTTTAAAATTTCATTAGCTACGTTTAGCAGAAAAAGTAGCTTAATTTGCACTGACTGTTGTAAGATTCATCAAATAACATTTAGATACAGCAAAGAACTAAAGACAAGAATCATATTAAAGAATTTTACAACAGTTGCAAAGCTTTTTTTTGCTGACGCAGTTAATAATTCAAAATATTGAAACTTATTTTTGAAAACTTTGTTATTTTAATTGGATCATTATTGTAGCAAATGAACAATATACACTGGGAGGAAAATGTACTAAATTTTAATAAATATTTGTTCGAATAGCGTGAGTTGAATATTTACTAAATGTAAACATATATTTATTTGGTACAAGAACCATTAATTTGATTTACCTATAATTATATTTTATTTAGCAAATATTTATTTTCTGTAAATAAGTGTTATATTAGTACTCAAAATATTACTATTCAAACAATTATTTATTAAAATTATAGTATATTTTTCTCTCTGTATACATATGTATGTAGCTAAGATGAGCCCCAACATAAACTTCTCACTCCGTTTTTCTGTAACCAATTAATTTATTTAAACAATGTCGAAACATACAAATTAATTTTTGTTTTAAGATGAATATAGATATAATTGTGATAAATTCAATCATGCTGCTTCAACTCTTCAATTAAGGTAGTCAACTTGCTTGCTGGGGTTCTTTAATTCTTTTTACAATTGTATTTTGTTTTCTTTTTTTTAAGTTCATTGAGTGTTTTTAGAGAAATTGCATTTAAAACATTTAAGTATTAAAATTTGGAAGGTCGCAGTTTACAACAAAATTTACTTTAGAAAATGTTCGAAATGTCCTCCATTAGTCTCTATACAATTTTGAAGTTACTGTTCGAAAATATTGCAGACTTTTTGGAACATTTCCGGCGTTCTACTGCACTATCTTTTTACGTAGATCTCGTATGGAATTCAACGTTGTGGAATAAATTTTACTTTTCAAATGTCTCCAAAGAAAGAAATTTAATGGAATAAAATTAAATAACCTTGCAGGCCACTCAATCGGATACATTTCGAATTTTTATTTTTTATATCAAATAGCGAATTGACGGTTGAAAGCACTAATACGCATTTGATACATATTAAAGCTGTTGAACACAAATGGACTATTAATATAATGCTTGTAAATAAAGATGTATATTTCATATTTAAAAAATGTATTTTCGATTTTTGATATTTATAATAGCGAATTGGCGGTTGAATGCATTTAATGTGCATTGAAGCGCGATTATATTATGTTAAAACTGTTGAACACACAAATGGACTATTAATTTAATGCAAATAAATACAAATAAAGATATATATCTTGTATAAATATACATATTGAACCGTGAAATTCCTCGATACATTTTATTGTGCTATTTGATAAAACGTGTATTGGGCATTTTATCGCATTCAAGAAATATTTGCATTTTACTTTTACACTTATTGTCAATAGCGATAATATTCTAAAGTTAAAAGTAAAATTGATGTGTTTCGATATATTTTGCACAAATCAGGTTACTAAAAAAAAAATGTAGTGGAAAGTTTTCGTTGGCTGACTCTGTATTTGTAATGTGAAAGATATGAACGCGTCGACATTTTTCGACATTTCAAATTCTTGATCCTGAATTTCGAATATATTTTGCTCTCACACACTCTCCCTGTCTCTCTCTCTCTCTCTCTCTCTCTCTCTCTCTCTCTCTCCTCCCTCCCCCCACCGCGGCAAAACTCGTTTGTCGTGCTCAGCTGACCGATATCTGACGCGCTTTTCGAAAATCGCTGATGCGTGTTCACTGTGCGAACATAAAATCTGCATTGAAATCCACCGGTCGAGAACGGCAATATGTCTCACGTCCGGACATAGTCAGCCATGAAATACTCATGCAGAGTGCGTCAACGGAGCGTCTGAAATTCATTGTCCACGGCGTTGACCATGGCGGTTTAACGTCCGTTGCCTGTATGCGATCATAGAAGCGCGCAAAATAGAAACCACGTGCCAAATATGCGTCTTTCCCCTTCAGATTTGACGAGTGCATCGACCGAGCGCATTCCCGATTCCTTAAACGTGTTTCGTGTATGAAGTCATATTTTATCACGGTAGGATTATTCAATAACACGGAAGGGTTTCCCTGTTTTTCGATCGATATTTGTCTTCTTTCACGTGAAGGAACGTTTTATATGATTTTCGGCTGATCTGTTCTGACAGATTTATACGGTATCTCTACAAAACGAAATATTCAGCCAAGTGTAAAAACAAATCTTCGCACGATAGAAAGAAGAGACGAAAAAAGAACAATTAATTAAAAAAAGATTCGTGCTATATACGTATACATACACGAAACGAACGATTTTACTGAAAGTAAAGTATCTAAAAATTTAGTTAAATAGGTACAGACCTAAAAATAATTTTGTGTGTTGGAATTAAAATTATTATGTAGGAATCTCAACCATGACAAGCAATGCTACAAGTTTTAACATTCTAGTAATCAATTTGAGCGTCCTATATAATGTTATATAGCAGAGTACAAATATATTTTAGAGATCTTTATTTACAAATAAAAAATAGTGATGTTCAACGAAGGCATTTTTTTATTGTGAAGATGCAAAGATTTAAAATTGTAAATGAAAGATAAACGAAAATTGATGAATATGGATGCCATTAGGAAAAGTTATTAAATATATCAATAAAAATAGCATTACATTAATAACTCTTGTAACAAAAACTAAAACAAATTACTATGCTTATACAATGAATATATATTTTTGTTTATATCAATTATATTATTTATCTCTAAAACATAATTATTTTAATGGTTCAAAAAATTATTTTCAGACCTGCATCCCCAGCTAAATTTTTAAATACTTCAACGAAACAATCCTTTCGGTGTATGCTAACAAGCGCGTAAGTACGTGTACGTCGCTGCGGTGTATATAATTCTGGTTTAGCATATAAAACATGATTTACATGGAACGAACGCGCCCGCTACGTCCCGATTTATGACATCGCCATAAAGCGAACAGCGTTCCATTATCTTCCGCTTCCGCTTTCGTCCCGCCACCACTTTCACGCCTCCCTAACGCGCAAACTGCAAGTACTGTCAATCACTCACCCTCGCAAATCACATCCTCTCTCATGCTAGGGAGACGTTAACAAGGTGACTGCGCCTTAAATATTTTAGCACGTCCTTTTTTTCCACTCCTCTCTTCCACCCAGCCGTTCTTTCGGCTCCCATTTCCGTGCTGTGTCGATGGCGACAGAATGCAAATTTGTCCGTGTCCATCGTCCGGCGTCGGTACTACTACTAATCGATTGATTGCCGCCTCTCGCCAGTCTCGCCTCGAGGCATTGATGCATTCGTGCGATTAATTTCATCGGGGACGACGCGCGTCGCCATTTACATGTCATCGATGTAAGGGCGTCTCGCTTTTTCAGAAATAAGACGTTACAAATAGGTCCGCAATGGTCGCATGTAAGAATGCCCAAGGGATAAAAAAAGAATATAAATACCTGAGATATATAATTACTTTATTTATTTTACTAATTATTTTATTAATAAGAAGTTGACATGTCATTTGCTCTTAATACATATTCTATTCTTGGCGGAATAGTCGCTTAATATGCTTGAATAGTTACCAGTGTTATACTATTCTTTTAGTAGAACGTTCTTCAATTTCTTATACATTTCTTATAAATTTCTTATATAAATGATATTGGAGGAAGAAATTTTCTTGTCACTCTATTTTCCAAAATTGTTCTCTGCTTTCCAATCTTCAATATCTCTCTCTTTCCTAATCAATCACAGAATTTAAATATCATTTGTAGATTTGAAGAACAGATTGAGAAACAGATTTCCTCCTCCAATATCTTTTAAGCAATTAGACTATATTCTGCTAGAATGATATAGTATTGCACTGTAGCGGTTATTACATTATTCAAGTATCATATAACTCTATTCCAACAAGGATAGAACCTACATTAACCCTATAGAATGCTATCGATATTGATAGTGTTGCTATTGATACGTAAATTTTACGTACGAGAAAATAGGCTACTCTCAACCCTTAGTACACGCGATGATTTTCCGATCCTTTATTACACACGATGCTAAGTCGTTCGTGTCGCGGGTTAATTTTCACTTTTACAAGCATACAAAAATTATTACTTGATTCTTGCGCGTACTTTAACATTTTTAAAAAGTATTTCAAAATTGTGTATTTAAAAACAGAAAAGGATAGTGTGAAAAGGAAAGATACAAAAGTTTTTTTTATATATTTCTTTTAATGATAAAATATTTATAATTTAGAGTTACTGAAGAATTACTAAATGCTTATTGGACCATAAACTAATATAAAAAATGAAATAAAATATATCTAATAAAAAATGGAGATCAACATTAGCCAATGTAAAAACGCAGAAAGAAAACAGTACAGAAAAACGCGGTTGTCGGTATGTTCCAGGATAAAAGCAATGCGTGCTATTCTTGAAAATTTAAAGCTTTAATATAAAACGGATGAAATTTTTAAAAGCTTGTCCTTGCTTATTCTAACTTTTAGCATGACAGATTTGACTTCCTAATGACTGAAAGCTTTAATAGTTTAGGCTGATAGTTTAGTGATCAATGAAATATTGCTCACTTGAATATAGAATTTACATATTATAACCTTCTAGGATTAAAGACAAATGGTAAGGCAACTTTTTATTAATAAAACAAGTAGATAATATATTTCTCAGGTTCACATTATTTCGTCTATCCCCTATATCACGTGCGACATACGAGATTTTTTTTCAACAAACGTGTGAACGTCACTGACGTTGGTAGCCTCGCGAGTGAAATGGGCTAAGCTATCTTCCTCCTGCCGCGTACTTTTAAACTGGATTACGTCTACTTCAGCACGGAGTGGTTCGTAGGGGATCGTTCGAGCTGGCTTTTATTATGTTGTGCCTGTACCTTACGTCGGTTATGACGGCTACGTGGAATGCAGGCGTCATTCGCAAGTATCGTAGAAACATATTAAAGAAAATGGTAGTCGCCTCTTTTTTACCAGTGCGCGTTCGTGAATACTCGCACTACGACAACGATCGCGCTGCAAATTGGCACGAGCATGAAAGAAAAACTGTTAAAAGTGTCACATTATACATTTGACAGTTGAAGCACAAGAATTGAAGCAGTGATCCTAGAGAATTGAATCAGTCAGGAGATACTACGTCACTACGCTCCAACTGTTAAATCTATAGTGTCAAATTTAATCTAACATGAGTTAGATTAAATCGCTACTGCTCCTATTAATTATATATATAGTTATTTTTTACCAAAATGATAGTTAAATTTGACACTATACAATATCAAATTGACACTGTATAGTGTCATTGTTTTAGTATAAAATAACGATAAAATTGAGTAGGAGCAGTGGCGACTCTCGTTAAGTTAAATTTGACACTATAGATTTAACAGTGAAGTTCAATTGCCAAAAAAAATTCCCAAAGTTATCTATGATTTTTAGGTTATTGTTAAAGTTGTCTGACCCCTTAACATTCTCATGCGCACATTACTTAGTCGCGATGTTTAATCTGTCTTAAATATTCATTTTCGTGATCTCCTTAGAGAAAATGTCACTAACCATTTCAAGTATACTATCGCTCGTTTATATATCTTCTCCCATAATTTCTTGCGCTTGGAGACAACAAAGTGCTTAACGATGCTAATGAGATTTATTTCCTTACGTTAAGCCGTTTATTCTTCACCTATCCTCTGTCTTAAATTACGACGCTTCATTGCATGTCATACGTCGCACTATATAATTAGCGTTCCAGGATACGTATTGTATTTCTGACACATTTCACACATACTCCGTCCACTCTCGGAAAATAACACGTCAGCTCGGCGACACTCGATTTTTCATTTTCGAGTTACTTTTTTGCGGAAATGATACTTGCCTGTAGCATACAGGAGACGCTCGGTCTCGCACGGTCGCGTTAGTGGAGGTAAGGATGAATTGCCACGACGTAAAAGCGCATCGCTGTACAGCGGCTGATGGAGCAAGAAAAAAAATTGTAGCGAGATGAAAGCCGAAGAACTTCGCGTGAGAACGGCAAAAGTATTGACGCGGAAAAAAGAATTCCGCACTTCGTATTAACGATTAATAGTGGGTGGGAGACGGGCATTTCTTTCGTCGCCTGAAAATCTTTTCGCGATTCATCCCTTTCCCTCCTCCCTTTTTCTCTTCTCGCTCTTTCTTTCTCTGCTTCGCGACGCGAAGCAACGCAGGTATTGTAACTTCGCACGTAACTAGATTCTCGAAACTCCAAGAGCATTAAAATGGACGAAGTGAAGTGTGAGGAAACGAATTAAAGCGCCGGCTCCTGAAGGCGCACGGATAGTACTCCTCAGCGACTCGATACTTAACAAACAGCTCGTATTTTATTTACAGTGATCACGGCGCAAAGATTTAACACTGTTCGGACGACAGAAATGAGACAAATTCAGAAGCATCGTTGTATCCCGATGATTTTGTCCTTTCCGTCGTATCTGTCCGACATCTGGCGCTTTGTAAATGTCTCCAGTAAATTTTTATTTTCGATATACAATAAGTGATCCCAGAGCTGCAGCGTAAAACTTACGCGCAGCGAGGAGATCACTTCCATAAAATAAATTGCAAGAGTGGATGTAGTAGGGGAAGGGAGATAATCGTAAAATTTGATTGCTTTCTAAAACGCGCCCCGCATAAGCTTTACAGGCCAGACAATTAAAGCGTACCTCATATACCTTCGAACACATTAAATAGATATTGAAACTATAAACTGGTGGAAGAGGTAGTGCGAGCACACCAATTTAATTGCTGTTACCGATTGCAACACGCATTCCCATTGTTTCTGCGAGCACATTTTACTGTAATCCAACGTGTAAAAGCGAAATTTTTATCTGATACGAGTCGAATATCACGTTTTTACAACGCAAAATTAATTCTGTTAACATATCACGCTGGTACATTTTCGGGCAACAGAGAAGCTGACAATAGAAGATTAAACAAAAATGCGTCACGAACGCGGTTGATTTAGAAATAAAATATTTATGGAGATGAATTTTCATTATTTCCACAGAATTTCACATGCGTCTGGCGCGCCACCAGAAAAATAATAACGTAACATTTCACTTCGAACCGATAGACATCTTGATGCCTGCATAGTCGTTCGAGGAAACATTACGGTCGATATTTTGGTACAGAATCAAGACCTTAGTCCAAAGACGTCCATGATACCTTTATGTGCTATAATACGTCAACTTCAGTATACGATAGATAAAATATCATTTCAACAATGTTACTGAAATAATATTTAACAACATATAATGGTTTACAATATGTACATTGTTAAATCTGTAGTATCACTATACAGTATCAAATATAATTATTATTTTAGTAAAATAATGATATAATTGAGCAGTAGCGACTTATACATATATTAAATGAAATTTGACACTATAGATTTAATAGTGTAATTCTTAATGTTATAACGTTATCATGAATAAACTTTGAAGCACATCTAGAGATTCAATAATATTGATATGAAAGTAAAATATTGTTGCAAATGATGTTACGCTAATATTTCCATATACTCATAAATATTGAATTGACATCACAGAAACGTTCAATTACAACATTAATTCAATATTTATTCAATACCATATAAACTTCCAAGAATATATATATGTATAGGGGAGAGTTGCCGAATGCGTACTGGTCGCCTAAATCATACCTCATTAATATTTTATATTATTAATTAATATAGGCAATATTCAATAACAATAATATAAAATATATGAGAAATTAGTAATATAGACAAAAAAAATATAATAGCCTACGCCTTGTTTTATGGACGTTAGCGGCGTTTTAAAAAATCAAGTATTATATATCTGATATTAATTTTTAATTAACTTATGTAGTTGATGACAACACGATCATCCTATTTTATTATAAATTTTTATATTTTTATAAAAGAAGATTTATTGTAGAATATTTTACATTCACTCTATATACATATTTGCAACCATTGTAAAGATTAAATCGATATTTTTACAAAATCCATCAAATTTCCTAAATCGTACCGTCAAAAGATAAGACTGATAACTGATAATAATAAAACAAATAATTGATATCAATATAAATGTCAAGTGTAAAAATATATTTAAACAAATTTTATTATGGTGTCAATTGTTTTTTCATTATTGTTATTTAATAATTATAAAATATTTGATTTTCTTCAATAAATTATTAAAATTAATATTAATTAATCATTAGGTATTAGTTAATGATTTCTTTTATTAATCTTATACTTTTAATTGTTTTTATTCATAAATTCAATATTTTCGAAGGAAATACAATAAAAAATACCTATAGGTACGATTTAGGCGATCGGTTGCCTAAATTGTACCTTTTGCAGCATGTTACAAAAAGACTTATAACAAATTAATGTGTTATTGATGGAAAGTTAAACATGTAATAATAAGCGTCCAAAACCTCAAGCTACAATTTCTAATGTTCATTTGCATATAAAACAATGCCAAATGGAAAATATAACAAAAAATAGGTTAAGTGGTACGGCAACTTTCCCCTATATATATATCAGGTATATATACCTGAATTAATTTTTACACAAAACAAAATACATTTTATTTACTTTCATTTTAGAGTCTTTGATCACCTTTGAGAAATCATTTCATTAGAATACAAGTAAAAAATTTTACAATGCTGCGTCTTCTATTCTACTGTAGGTTTTCTATTTATGAGAAATATTACTCCCTCATGTCTATCTGGTGGCAGTGCTTCATCGTACTATTCTCGAATGAAAGATTTTAATATCAATTTATTCAATATGTTTCATACTGTATGAGTTTATTAAAGCAATGTTTATAAAATATATGAAATAATATGAAATATTGAAACATTGTTTTAAATATTCAAAAATATCATACTATTAGAGAGAGAGAGAGAAAGAGAGAGAGAGAGAAGTAATATTTTAAAAACATTTATAAAATATTATGTAAAAACATTGATAAAATTTATGTAAAATTAATATTTCAAATGTTGATCTAACTTTCTTATTTACTAAGTACTCTCATATTTTCGCAGTAAAACTTTTATATGGAATTTAATGAGAATACACAGCAAAAAAACATTTTGTACTTGTGTTAAAACCAGTCTTTGTGGAAATTTTTGTGTAAAAAATTTCTAACATATTCAAATGTTAATGTAACATAATTGTTGTAACATGATTATGTTATTTTGTGTTAAATTAATGTTTAACGTTTTTTCAAATTGCGTTATTTGTTAAAATAACGCAATTTAAATGTAAGTGAATAAATAACATAAAAATAAAATAATTTAAACATAAATTCTAAGCTAAATAAACTAGATAAACACGTGACGTTAATTTACATACATTTTATAAATGTTAATTTTACTGAAAAAAATATGCTTCCACAATTTGTTTCCAAATTGTTGTCAAAGGGTTACATCTTTTGTTAATTTTTACATAACGTTTGTTACATTCTAATATATTCATCTTGTGCAATTAAATTAACATAAAAATTTAAGTGGATTGTTTGAAACGCGTAAAATAAGTATGTTAAATTTAAAGCCAATTTTTCAACTATGTAACGTTGTTCCCCGTAAACGAAAACTAATAAGCAAAAAACAAGTGTATACTTTCGATTAAAATTTTTATATCGATTATATCGAGGCAAAAGCAAAACGCCAGATATGGAATGGTTAATCTGAAAGAGTGGATGTAGATTTTGTGGGGAGCGTATTCCGATAATAATTTATGGTAAGTAATTCCCGCGCAGTCTTGGAATCGCGTTCGCGCGGATTCATTTTGAATCGGGAGAAAAACGAAAACGTTCTCCGTATTACTTTTTTCCTTCCTTCTTTTGCTCTTTCAACGCAAAATGGTTCGCTAAATGCAATTTACGGCGGCTCTCGCAGTTCGCTTGTCGCGTTTCGTTAACTTAAGAGCGGAAATTGTTCGACGATAAACGCATAAAGTAGATGGAAGGTGCGAGAATTGATCAAACTATAACGCCATAAAGCCTAATAATTCCGACTAGAGCATAATAGACGATAGGTAATCGACGGGATAACGGTTCAAGGAAAATCCAATCTTGAACGAGAGGTCGGTGGAGTTCAATTTATTGCGGTTGACTGCACTCGCTCGATGCATTTATGTAAATGCTGTGTCGATTATGCGTCACTAGACACGATATAACAGAGGAAGTTTCAAAATGTACTTAGGCTCAAAATCTCCCCAGTTGCATTGTTATATATCTTAGAGTTT
The DNA here is from genome assembly GCF_001594055.1 of Mycetomoellerius zeteki. Lineage (NCBI taxonomy): Eukaryota > Metazoa > Arthropoda > Insecta > Hymenoptera > Formicidae > Mycetomoellerius > Mycetomoellerius zeteki. The sequence goes on from NW_017257313.1 coordinate 283,533, forward strand.
CTTGAACTACTTAATTTATTCTATCCTCGATATCACAGTTGTTTACTTCCAAGACCGCACCGAGATAAATTTTCTTTAGAGCTCCTCCAATTCTCGTTCAAAAGCTTACATAAATTGATTTATACTCTCTAAGTTATAAGTCAGAGCAAAAAGAAAAGCATGATGGTCGATTGTCTTATAAAATACTAGCGCAAAATAATTAACTACATTTGATATAATGTTCATATCGATCTTAATATCTGTTTGATAAAACTTTAATTTTTCTAACGGATCTTTAATAACACATGATTATAAACGAAAAAAATATATCAACGAAACGATATAAAAATATGAATGTTCAAATGGACGTCGCGCCACTTATTAAATGCCGACCATGTATTTAAAAAACACAATTAAAAGTGTAATAGGCAATCCAGGAGCAATAATCATGATTACGCGGGAAACGCAGCGTATCATATTTTATCTCGTAGCCACGCCATTTAATTGGAACGTTGTTAAATAACAACCTCTAAAATAAAAAAGAACTTGCTCACTAAATATATATCAACAATAATGCACTATTGAAACTGTTTAGTCTGCGTTGATTAACAGTGTAAACGTACCAGCTGTGTTGGTTCACACGTTCGTGGCATATCGATGAAATTGGTATGAGCTGTTGTGCTACCGGAGTGTTTATAATCTCTCTTTTTTTATTGAATTTTCTACAAACGAAACGTGCATCTGCACGAGATGTCGCAGTAATAATAAATTCAGATATTTTATAATGCTACAATTTTATGATCTGCCAGCGATTGATATTGATACCTCGTTGACGATACGTATCATACTTTATACGCATTGCGAAATGCATTGACAATACACATAGTCCAACGTAATATAAAAAAAATCAAGAATATAGATGCCTGCAATTTTTGAAATGGATGTAAATCCCCTTTTGGTATCTATTCATATTTGGACGTCAATATGAAAACGGAACTGACCAATCATATAATGGCAGAGTCTTGTCTAGAAAAACAAATAAAAGAAAAAAAATTGGAACAGATCTGTACTACATGTAACTCTAAATATTGGCAATTTCTTTCACCGTGTAAGCATCGTTGTTTTCGTTAAACAAAACTGAAAAAAGGATGTGGAAAAAACGAGTGACGCGAGTCAATCCACGTAAAATAGTAGGCTTCTCTAAAATGCTGTTATTCGCTAACGTTTAACTTTCCGGAGCTAACGTGGATCTATTGGACCTATTCAATTATATCCCTCTGAAACTAATGGTGAATCTATCGGACTCCCTTATGCAATGTTTGTTTGAATAACAAAGATAACAAAAAGTGATTCAGTTTTCTCTGTGAAGTAATGTTGAAATAAAACATACATTATTTTATTTGAAAATTTACGTTGTTTATTTTTGTATCTATTTTACATAAAAATGTCAATTTAATTTTCTTTATTTTACACACATCTGTAAATTTGGATTATTTTTATTAAGGATACTTATATTTTTATTTTAAAATAAAAAGATTATAAAAAAATTACAGATTTTTCTATATTGTATTTGAAAACAATATAAAGTTTGGCAGCAATTTAGTACCTGGCTCAAAAATTATTTCAATAGGAAATAGATGTTTTAAAAAAATAATTAAAATAAAATAAGGAAATTTTTATTTAAATTTAAATATTAAATATAAATATTGATCTTAATGAATTTTTTCATAATATATATATAATATTAATTATTTACTTTGTGTGTGTGTGTGTGTGTGTGTGTATGTGTGTGCAGCGATTATGATACATCCTCAACATATATTTGTATTTAAAATATTTATTCCTCTTTATTCAATTTTTTATAATTTTTTATACAATTATATTTGGTTTCTCAAAATTAATTAGTGCTTTTTAATTAACATAAATTAAATTGGGTCTTACAGACTTAGCTATCAATAACTGTGTTATAGATTTCGACGTTAGATCCAAAGGGTTAATATCAATAAATCCTCATTGTCTATTCGGCGATCGATAAAACCCCTTTTGCTAGTAATTCTAATCGTACGTGACAGGTACGGGATATACGAAGACTTCACGGCAAGCGAGTACTTTAAGCGCGTCCTCGATATTTAGTACAGACGCACACGGGCGTACCCACACGGAGACACGGGTGGCAACGCGTGTAATAGGTAAAGCACGAGTACTGACCCTTCCTCAGTTCGAATCTGTTCCGCGAGCTCGGCTCTCGGGCTCTGTGCCAACATCCTAATTATTCCTGCCCCGTTAAACCCGTTTAGTATATCGATTTGGTAATCCCCGCCGTTCCTCGATCCAACCTGTACCTATAGATATGTATTAGATACTCACGGATTCTGTATGATCAGTACATCGTGTATCTAGCGGTCTCCTCTTCTATCAATTTTGAAAGATGCCTCTTTGAAATGATAGGAGATTAGGATATCGAACGCAAGCTTTACTCTTTTACAAGTTTAAGTCGCGTATAATATCCATGATAATAATAATAATAACAATAATAATAAAGACCGTGCTAACTACAACAGATTGGATGTAATGTTTATCGACTAGAAAGAGAAGAGAAAAAGGAAGCTGATGGTCTCATAATCGAGTTGTGTCATATAATATCAGCAGAGTGGAAGTGAAGAAGATCACTAACAATAAATTGCAATTTAATTTGTGATATTACTACTGTAGTTCTGTCGGTATAGCGTTTCAAGAGCAAAAAATCAATTTGGCGCGCACAGTTTGACAGGATTTGATACGTAGTACATAAATTCACACCGAATTATTTAAGCACTAAAAATCCAACTTCGCGATCATGATGGGCTTTATTTTCTATTGTTGTGTAATAAATAATCGTCGATTTTATGTAACTTTTCCCTTGGGTATTCGCGTTCCCCCACTTTTCCCTATAAATGATTGTATGATGAGGGAAATATAATTATCAACTATCAGACGTAATTGCAATATTAAACGAATCATAACAAATTACACAGCAAAACAATGTTCTAACTACCTGACCAGGTAGACATATAAGGTTTATCGATGTAATCTATACATGAATCGCGTTGCACATGAAGGTATTTTCGCGTTCGCCATGTCGTAAATACCATTATTACAGCATACCCAACTGGGAATTTATACATCCGGCATCGTTTCGCTAATCGGAAGACACGTGGGCTGCAGACAAGCAGACGGATACATCAACTACCGACGATATGTAGCATGCGCGCTGCTGGATCATTAACTGTTTATTCGCGTATGAAGCCATGAACGAATTCAATTGGATGCGTCAGTAACAGCAAATGGCCTCTGTGATTGTGCGATGTTAACGGCAATGAAACTTAATCATTTGACTTGTCATAACGCTCATATTAGACATGGATTTGAGAAATAAGTTTCAGTTTCTGTACACAGATTAAATGGAAATCCAATGTTAAACTAATGATGCCTTTCAAGGCGATGGTCTGATAAAGCCTGGGAATAAAATGCAAGGTACGATCCCACAGTAATTATTTACTTCTTGAGACCCGTTGTCATCGGACTAAATGCCTGTAAGACGCCACTTTACATTCTCCGCCTCTGACATTTACAGTGGCGGAAATTTCGTTGCCGTGCTTAACATTTCATTCAATAAAGACTGAATTAAATCAAAAGGGAAGACTTATTTTACATCGAAACCTTTCCACATGTAATTGTTCTGCGAAAATCACGAAATTTTCTAAATGTAAAATGGAGAAACTAATAAATTTACAACATTTAATAAATCACAGTTCAAAAATTTATTATATACTTATATAGCTTTAGCTAAAGTATGAAGCACTTGGCATAAGTACAAAGCCTTGGCCATAAGTATAAAGAATCTTCAATTTATTTCCTCAAAAAGGAACTGGTATAATAAAAGTCAAAGGAGGATTTTAACAAAATATTAAAATTATTATAAAGGTACATATTATTTTTTAATATAATTTTTTACATTTAGTTTTCGTTAAATAGAGAACATTTATGTCAATTTTTGGTGATGCATTATATATTTATAACCGAGGTTATACAATTATACTTAAATAAGCGTATAATAAATAAATAATCAAAAATATATCTTCTACGTGAACTATCAAATTAAAAAACAAATTCAACTAGGCAAGTGAGAGTAAAACGCAATTGGTATTGCACAGAAATTAAATAAAACTTTACTGGTTTATTAAGACCTCTTCATTCACACACACATACATGCACACACATATTGTACACTTCGACTCTCTATGGAGTCATCCTCAGTAATCAATTAAAAGTCTCTCGTGCGCATCCTCAGCCCGTAAATTTGAGTCACAAATACGTTGCCAATTCCGATCGTGATTAAATCTCAATCAGATTAAAAAATAATTATACAAAAATTAGAAATACATTTAATAAATGCTGCAATTACAAATATTTCGAGTCTCTGTTATAATAAGGAAAAGTGCTAAAAGTTACGTGTTAAATGAATATCTAAATAAATAAATAAAAATGAACAATATAATTTAAAAATAATTTTATTATATAATTATTGTTGTGATTTTATGATTTAAAAATTTTGAGACATATTCCTACTGAATATTCGAATTGATATAGGATTACTTCGGCAATTCTCTTTCCAATTTCAACATACGGGACAGGAGATCTATATGAGTTACATTGAGCTATCTGACCCCATTAATCAGAACACAATATTTTCAGAAGAGTGATCAGTTACCAAACGAATCTCTTTATAAAGAACGAAATGGAAACGGTAAATATTTTCGCGTTGAAAGATCGACATAGCATTGATTTCCGGCCAATAAATAAGATGAACAAATTTTTTTTAACTATCTCTGCACACATAACCATATTTTACTTAAAAAATACGATTATTTTTTCACAAGAGCATGTTTGTTAAAATCAGACAATGGAAGAGTTACTATGCCGTTACTTTTACCGTTACCGTTTTATAATAATTTAATAATGACGTACAATTTTTTGTGACTGTAATGAGAACTAACTAAACGTAGAGGTTATGTGTGCTAAAAGATTAGAAAAGTCACTTTGAAAAGTAACTTGTCACCATTAAGTGTTATTTAATGAAAAAAATAATAAGTAGTTTGTAATGCATTTATTTTTTTCGTTACAAGTGACGAATAAAAGTAAAGAGTTACAAATAAAAAGTTACTTTTTCAGTAATGAGTGACTCTTCCAACTCATTATAAGTAACGTTTAACTTTTCCAACTTTGGCATTACCATTACTGTCATAAAAAATTCGCAATGTCATTATTAAATTGTTATTATAACAAAATAATGATAAAAGGTAACGGAGTTACAAGTAGCACGTACTTCCATTCCCGGTTAAAATATATACGCTCAGAGAGTACATATGCATTCGTAAATCTTTGTTATCAAACAGATGTTAAATACATTGTAACAGCACGCTGCATTTAATTTATATCTATAATAATAATGACACGTTTCGTATCGGTATCCAGCGCTCGATAATGCAATAGGTATTTCTCGACAGTCAATTACGTATAGATAATCTACCCGTGAAACGAAAACGCGAAATAAAAATTTTTCCTATTTCCACGTAGGAGTACGGCGACAGTGCTTCCGGTCCGAATTCAGCCACACTGGAGCACATATATTTCCTCGAAGGACAGAGAGATAGATCGGTTGACTATCAGATAATTAAATTCTCCCGCCCTAGCGAAGTGCTCCGAATATTTTGCGAGTATCTCAAGTAAGAAGAAATTTAGAGCGGCAATCATTTTTAAGAATGGTTAATTACTAAAAATGTTAATGCGACCGATGCGACTTGTTTCGCAACGTCGGTAATTTGTGGCGAGATACTATTAAAGATCGTCTATCCTGAACAAATTTTTCATTGATCATTAAAAAGACCTAGTGAATAATTTAAGAATATTATAAATTATTTATATAAATTTTTGTGAATCTCTCTCCCTCTCTCTCTCTCTCTCTCTCTCTCTCTCTTTCTCAATTAAATAACTATATCAATTTAGACTCTTACATGCCCTTTATTATATTTATTGTTTATTGAAATCAAGAGTCCTTTGTTCTTATCAATAAATAATTATTATATTTATGATTTTTTATTATAAAGATATTTCATAAATAAGTATACGAGTTATAACCCGTCAAACATAGACTAACAATAATATATTATATATTGATAATTTATAATTTCCTACTCAATAACATAAATGTAATATAATACATAATAGTTACATTGTTGAATAGAAAATTATATAACATTGATATATAATATTACTATTATTAGTTTGTATCAGTGGATAATGCTATAATATGTATTGCTGTAAAATTGGAATTTTTTTACATTTATCGTCTTTATGGATAATTAAACACGAATAACAGCTATAAAAATACAATTTAAAATAAAATTAAATATTAGTATAAGTAAGTTGTAAATATATGTACATGTCTTAAAAACATTAAAATAATAATAAATCATAAAATTAATACTATATTATAAGCTAATTATTTATATTTTAACAGCCACGCAAACTTCCATAAAATTGTTAGTCTTTAAAATACCTTAGCAGTCACGTCAAGCGTTATCGACATTTTATAATATATAATAGCAAACTCTGCATTAAAGTGTATAATCTGTATATCGCATGAAGTGGTACCGAATATTGTCGCTACGCGGTGGCGCCGAAGCGCTACGAAAAAAAAAAACGCAAAAAACGCATGGTAACACGAAAAAGGGGCGCCACGCGGATCTTACTGCCGTATTTCACAAAAACGGGCCAGCAGGGTGTCAAAATGCGCGATACATTGCGCTAGTCTGTTAAATAATAACCGACTATGCTATCGCCTGGAGCAAATATTGCACGTGTACTACCGCAGAAAAATATACCGCGTAATATAAGAAAACGTATGTGCACATTGTGGTGCGGTATCGTTCGTGTCTACTGGTGTGATAATGGATTCAAAGTTATCGCGGAAGGAGCCTAAAGGTCCCGCGGGACTTGGACAACCTGTGCTCGTCTGAAAATCAGTATTTTGCTATGATAATTTTTCCCCATTAATTTTCACCCTATTTATACGTTCCCCTTATTTTATGAAACCTAATTAATGAAACGACCGTTTATACTAATTGCAAATTCTAAATGCAAATTTTCTGTATAAATCCAATGATGGTTTATCTTACGCTTTAATAACCATTTAAGCGGTATCTGCCAACATAATTCACCTTGCATCGCGGCATCCGATCGGTCTAAGGAACGGATGATTCAATCTCTAGGTCCTTTCATTTCCTTCTTAATATATAGCGACATTTCCCTTCGTGGATGCTTAAGTGCTCCCATAGGAAGGAAACGATTTTCATCACGGCCGACTTCATTATGCGAAATGAACAGATAGGATGAAATTGAAACCAATTACATGTAATCACACACACACGTCGCGATTACTATTTCGCGAATGTGTAAACTGATAAAATTTTCTAAAGGCATTCACATAACGCGAAAGAAACTCTGTCATAAACTTTCCGGAGCTAAAATCAAAATCTGTGTAATACAGAATTGACGTTGCAGATCTGTAAGATTAATTTAATTTAATAAAAAAGCACTCATTAATTAATTTCAAGGAACTAAAATGACATAACTCATATAAAAAAGAATAAATACTATTTTAATAAAAATAATCTAAAAGATTAATATAATTAAATGGATATAATTAAATGGTAAAAAGATCCGTCGTCAGTTTCGGAGAATTAACACAGCGATTTCAGCATTATTATTTCCCAAGTGATTTTATAATTATCATAAACGCGTCATCGTAGAAAAATACAATGTATTAAAATGTAATAAAATGTTTATAAACAATAAATAACAATAATAGGAGCTATGGGAGTCGGTGCGAAACGTGGTATGCAAATCAAAATCGTTATTATTTATTGTTTATAATTATCGGAATCCTTTAATTATTATTTTAATTTGTTATAATGTGTTCATGTTGCGATATATATATACATATAACTTTATTTTCGCGTTTTTGCAATTTAATCTATTTAAATGAGCAGAATATTCGCGAAATATTTCATGTGCATTATTAGCATGTGCCAGATCAGTTCTTAATGTAGCAGCTACTATAAGCGGATCCATCTTTCTTTACTGCATGCTTAGAGCTCGTGAAGAGCGTAAGTCTCTTACCAGTTGCGTTTGCTCATTCCTTAAAGCTTAAGTTTCTTCGAGCTTAAATTGCACTTCGACCACTCGTAAGCATCACACTGAAGCTCTGTGCTTTCAGTTTAATTCGCGGCAACCATGAAGGAAACTAGCAAAATGGCCGGCCGAGGTACTTCGAACGCGTGTAACGTCTTCTTGGGTATCACAGAAAGTGTTAGAAATTCCCTCTCTTAAGCAATGCGCTTTAACGTTTATCTCGAGATAACTATGTACAGCACGGTGTCAGACAGTTACTCTGGCTTTACTAAGCGAGGAGATAAAACATTCTTTATCCTAGGCCAATGAAAAAATACTGGTTTAGAAAAAACTGGTTAAGTTTAAGAGCATTTAAGTCTACACAAGCGTTTAAATCTACTTAAAAAATTGTGATCTTCCCTTCTCCTTTCTGCATGAAGCACGTTCATAAAGATTAAAAATTAATACACGATATGAAAATAAAACTGACATACGTGCTTCAACACCTCTAACGGAAGAGAAAAAGAATCGGATAAACGTACAGAGTAATTTATCAAGCCATATTATCTTAAAATATCTAAATCTGTGCACGCGTCTAACTCAAATTCCATTAATTATTCATAGGCAAATATCCGTGACGTGAGAGCAATTGACAATCATTCTCGACGTTAAATGTTTAGCCAGTAGCCAGTGAGCTAAATCTATCGCAAATATTGGACATCGTTGATCGTCCGTATATTGGCTATAATTATTTGCATAGTGCTCCGTACCGATCGTATATCTTGTCTCGTAAGCCGCTGCTCAAGATAAAATCGACCGCCAGTAAATTATCTCCTGTGCAAGATGCTCTAACTATAGGCTTTGCAGGACATTAAGATCCAATTAGCATATGCGATTTGAAAATATATCTGCGATATATTTTCAACTTGAATTTTAATTTAAAACAGTGCGTTTCCGTATTGTATGATCTTGGTGCAATGAAACTCAAGCGGCGATGTTGGCCCGACTCTGCCAATATCCGTCGAACAGATCGGGATGATAACAATAAAGCGGAAGTTGGCCGAAGTTACCTAAAGGGCGCTCAATTTTTATTTTCGGTCTCGTGCCAAAAACAATTAACTTTAACGATTAAGGTCAGAGATCTAAGAGGAAGAAATCACCGTACTAATGCTCGCAGATCGATTGTTACTTTCCTTCAATTTTTATATTATATATAGTATATATATAGTGAAACGTTTTTACGAATTTATATGTATAAGAAAATATTTTCCGGCAACAACAGGATACATATATGAAATGGAATTCAAATAGGGAAAAAATAACACGATCAATAACACATATTTCTAGTTTTAATTTTTAGCGTGTTTTGTATCATGTGTTTGCCCAAAAGAATTTCTACGCGTGTATATTCATTACGAAATAATAGAGAGATATAAATGTTAAAATACCACGCGTGCGAGCATCGGCATGTTTCTGCTGGATTATTTTTATAATCCCACCCCTCCCCCTCCACCAATGAAGCGAAAAAAACGGTCGAATCGCCGACAATCAAGTGTGTCGCAAACTCGTAAGTGCAGATTTTCACAGTGATTTTTTATCAACCCGCTGAATAACGAATGCTGAATAACAATAACGGCTGCGTCAAAACGATACTATTGAAATAACGACCACATGTGCGAAGTAGTATTTTATTCTTCTGACTACACGTCAATTCGACTAATTACATCCTGGTGAATAAAAAAAATATACGATATGAAAACGTTTACTCTAGTTTTATTCGTATTTTTACGTTTAAAACCAAGTCTGTTAAATATAATGAACTATTTATATCATTATAATTGATATAATGCAATATAATATATATTATAACTCTTCTTGTAGTAATTATATCGTACTGAACTATTTAAAATAATATTGCGTGTGTATATATAATACTGTGAAACTCCACTAATTCTGTATTTTTCAATTCTGCAATTATGCATGTAAAGTAAATGTTCTAATAATTGAACTAATAAGAAGACATGATCAGTTTTGTATTATTATTGATTATTAATTAATAACTACAAAAAGAATTAATAGCCACATGAAACTTTGTTTTGTCGGTGAGAAAAATACTAATTGTAAATATAAAGACGAACACTTAAGTGAAAGATACTAATTACAGGAAAAATTCAGTAAAATGAATTCAAATCAAATTTTACATAATATTATAATGTATCATATACTATGATGAACAAAAGATGTCATAGATACAAATATCACTAATGGATAGTTTTTGTGGCATAGTACTCTCTAAATCCCGTAGAGTGATTTCACCACTAATATATTAAAGTGATTGCAATGATGATTGCACTCCAAAAAAGAGGATTTTCACTCTAATTTGAGTGATACAGAATCAGATATGTATATAAATTCATACAAGATCGAAATATGCGTTTGAGCACTAAAATCCGCTTCGACTGAATATAGGATTTCTCTCATTTAACTAAGTAATAATAGTATAATAATATATGTATAATATAATAGTATATAATTTTTTTTTTCAGCTAAAAATACGACATTACATTCCTTTCAACCCATTAACCCTGTTAAATAATTAATTTCGAAGTATATATGCTGGTCTACGTCATTCTTTACTAGAAGGAATTTTACTTAGATGGAGTGCGATTGATTTCACTCCAATTCAAGGAGTGCAATTTAAGTATTAATTAGAGTAGCTAATCTTACTCAAAGTGCACGGGCAACCAATTTTCGCTTTTCATTATACTTGCATTTCATTCGTTTTAAGTGACATTCCACTCTTCGAGTTTTAAAAAGTATCTAAAATGTAAAACTTGTGCTGATAAAGCATCTTTAATACACCATAATTCAAAAATTATCCATTATTGAGCCTTGTATTTATGATCAACTTTTGTTCACGACATTAGTTTGTAACATCTGTTCGCTTTGCTTGTACTTTTTGCACCCAACATTTTCACTTTCTCTCTCTTCAACGTCCGAAAATACTCTCTAAAACTTTTAGAGTAAACTGTCACTCTGAAGAGTGAAATCTCACTCTCAAAGATTGAAAATTGAGCTACTCTTTTTCAAGATTGGCTCAATTTTCACTCTTTAGAATGAGATTCCACTTCAAAGAATTTAGAGAACACATTTAATTCCTTTTTGTACAAAAATTGAGTGCAAAAATTCTTGAAGATTCCAATTTCCAAGCAATACGAACAAACCTATTATAAACTACATTATATATAAAAACTAATTCATTTCATAGGGACCTAATTTTCTATATAATTCTATATTAAAGTGTGATTCCATTATTACACCATATCAATAGGCAGTAACAAAAAACTTCTAATAAAATAAATTCTTTACGTGTAATTTTTAATTTCATAGAATCATAAAAAACACACTATGTTTAGGTAAATATAGTACAATACTTCTTAAAAATTGAAAATAAAGACACTATATTACTCAAGATGGTAAAAAAAATGAGTGAAAATATATGACTATCTCCGCGAAACTAAAAAAAAGTTTCTATCACAATAATTTGCAATCAAAATTAAGTTGTTAAGGATTAAGTTGTTAACCCATTAAGGATTAATTTTTTTCTCAAAACTTAAAATCCTTTTAATGGCAAGCTACTATGCCCTTAAGGAACCTACTTGCCAAAAATTTCGCATCAAAGTTGACCTATTTTTTTGGTCAAAAAATCGATCAGCGGTCCTTAATGGGTTAATACTTATTTTGATATAAAATGTTTAATTATTTCATTGTTTATATTTCGAGAGCCTTATAATTTTGAATATATAAAATATTAACTTCTTCTTTTTTTAATTTGCTGTTATCAATAAATATTTTAATCATTACGAATACATATATTACTAATTTTTCAATCACTGGGCACATTCAATTATTGAAACATTTAACTTGTATTATTTAGATTCGGATAAGCTTTGATACTTACACAAAGCGAAAAGAATGAAGACAAATGACTGTTTTGATTCATGTATGCAAAAGAGTACATGACATGTATCAGGCATGCACGCATTACGAGAAAGATGATAGATTGAAAGTAATATTTCAGTTGACCTACTTTTCATTCGTAAGTTTAAATTGAAATGAAATTATTGCATCTAACTTCACTAAACTTCTGTCTCCGATATGAAATTGAGATCATGCTAAAAAAGGTCTATTTAAAACAGTAATATCGCTACGTCAAGAGAAAATTCGATTGATGGGATTGAAGTTATTCATCTTCCGCTTTTTCTGAGAAAACATGAGAGACAATTAGGAGTCGGATCCGTTAAACGCAAACCCCTGTGGTGGAACATATGATGGTACCTCACGTACGCTGATCTTATCATCCATCAGAGCACAATGAATTACGCGCGGTTCATTAGACAGAGATTTGTGATAGACAAAAAAAGAAATCCGAAGAAAGCGGGGTAACGGCTCCGTTAATTCCGATTGTAATAAAGTTGGGGTACGCGAATCGGCCAAGTAGAGTCAATATTTCACACAGGCGCGCGCATGGCACGTCCACCCAGATTTACACGCGCGCCCACATACACGTTTCCTAGCAAGTTGAATTACCAGCGCCCTTCCATTACGCGTGATGAATACTTCAGCGCACTTGTTTCTCAGACATAATTTTCCTAGACGGCGGTCTCCACCATCCCAAAAGACTCCTATCCTAAAATTCCAACACGGTCACGACCGATGTGTTCCGCACATAAACTCACCTAATCCGATGCGACGGAACGGCAAGCAATTCGTTCGAGTAAGAGGGCCATGAAAACGTTCACGGCTGTCGAAAGAAGCACCCCTGCTCGTTACACTCACGACACGATCCGATCGCCACATTGCGAACGACATATTCTCTGTGGGATAGAGAAACAAAGGAAAGAACGATTTTGCGTTCGTATCTAAAAGTTTAGCTGCACACAGATCTGAAAATAATTTTGTTCGACCTAAAAAATATGAGTGTAAATTTAACGCCATGCAGTGTTTATATACCTAACGCTCTCCGTGTTGATATTTATATTAATAATAACACGATGTGGATTTAAAACCTTATATCAACGTCAATTTTAGTATGAATTTAAAACCTATGATGTTATATTAAAATTAACATGATGTGGCTTTAAAATTCATAATGTTATATCAACTAACATAGTGAATTTAAAATTAATAACGGTATATCAACACCAACATGATGTAGATTTAAAACTACCTCCATATTTTTTAGAATGTAAACTCAAGCATGATTAGCAATATTGTAAAAAATTTGTTAAAGACCAGCTTGAGTACCTTACATAATTATCTTGATAGTCCAACAAAATTTTTTTCAAATTTGTATCCAGCTATATTTTTAGATACTTCAGCACAAAACCATTCTTTCCGTGTAAAATGTAATCTATACGGGCAAGTGATTCATGTGGGATCGTATTCGACGCACTGAATCAAATGGGAAAATGTTTCGTTTCTACGGTTTCCCGAAAAGGCCCCGAAAACACGAAGTTTTAAGTCGTTCCGTTTATCTCGATGGTCGTTTTCGTTTTCCAACAAGTGTCAAGGAAGAAACGTGATTTCCGCCCCAAACAAGATTATAAAGATTTCGTTTTGCAGTGATATCTCTCGAACTGGATCGCTCGTAACAGTAACAGAAACGGCTATCGATTTGTTAAGGAAATCCGCCAATGCGCAATAATTTACGAGGATGTTACTTAAACCGGGGAAAATCTCTACGTCCGTTGCAACGTGAAACGCGCTGAAAGCGCTCCATAAGTTATGTCACGCGACATACCGCCAGACGTCAGATACAGTACTTTAAAGTCTCTCCCTCGGTCGTAAGGGTTGAACTGCGTTCGTAGTGATTGCGAGGGTACGGGCATGTGCCCGAGACTGGTAGCGAGCTTAGGCGAATGAGACTGGGAGCGTGACAATATGCAGACAATGGTAATAACGTCGGGCAGCCGTGACTATCTATTGTGTCTTGGTAGCTAGAATTTCTCTTCCACGATGAATGCGCGCGCCCGTCTTTTGGGGCGATTACCGAGATCTTCGATAAAATTTACGACAGCAATTTACGTACGGACGTTCCACGATCGAAAAATTAGTTCTGCTAATTGTGGATGTAAACTGAAACTCGTCCTAACTGAGTAAATTCTATGCTACAGCTGGATCAATTTCATAACATATTAGCAATGCAGCGCATGGCATACAAACACACAACTGTAGCCGATAGCTGAGGCAAATGGGATCAGGTGGCACAGATATGACCCCGTCCCCAATCATAAACCGCATAGCATAATCGTTACATCGACCATGATTGATCGCGCATGATTGCGCCCCTTTTTTTTCATTGTGCACTTTCCATACCATTCAAACAAAATTAGTCGCGGCCGACGAGAGTATGGCAAAAGCGGCGAATAATAGTCAGCAAGTATCGATCGCACGAAATGTGATTAACCGCTTGATGGCTACCATTATGGGCCTCCGAATTTGCATGAAACTCCAATCAATAATTCAGAAGTTCGATTAAAGCGTAATCAGAAGACAATTTTTCATCGCGATGACACCGCGTTTTAGCCTGACGTGCAAGTGCCACGTCGACATGGTTTAACGTGTATATAAGGCGATAATAATCGTAACACGTTTTACACGACCGCGACTATATAATTATTATCTCCACTCAGGCATTCGCTCGCACAAAACAGTCCAGATAACTTGTACGCTGCAATCTCCCTGTACCCATCGAGTTGCACAATCGAGTCGCGCAAAATGATGAGATATATTGCGCGCCCTCCCCAGTTACGTAATGCCCGGGCCAACATTGTCGAATCCTCATTGTTGGCACCGCGGAGTGTAAATGCGGCAATAATCCCGACGTGATATATAATTATGTCTTACGTGGCACGTTATTACAGATAGGCTATGTGTGACTCTTGCGGTCCGCACACCAACGTATCCGTTCACCTCCTGAACTCCTCCTCTTCCTTCCACTCATCTCTCTAGAGGCCGTTATCTTCTCCTCCCGGTGCATCTGCCCGACTACCAGGTAATACGAGCCTCATATGTAAATCCCATTCTGATTAACATTCACGTGTACCAACACGCAGAGAGCCCTACATCACACACCAGAGTCGACCTCTATGCTCGCCCCCTTCTGCTCGCCACTTACTCATAACTGCCTCGTGATGCGGACAAGCCTCTCGCGCACAAGCAAGCGAACTTGTTTGCGACGAAATTTAGCTGGCCAACATAATACGTGACGCAAAATTACATTAGGGTATTACGTGACGTGGCGTTGTCTTGACATATTAGAATAAATTATTCTTACGTCACGGCTGTTGTCGGTGAGACGTGCAGATGGTCGCTTTGACTTCCCGATAATACATCACTAAGCTGAGGACTAAGATTGTAAGCAGCAATATCACCCTATGCTAGAAACCAAATCGAAATTCTTTTGTCAATCTTATTTTGCATTGTATAACTAAAACTTGTTATCATCCAGACCTTGCACTGTTAAATATAAAATTTAAACCAATTTCTTAAATTAAATAACATTCTGTTACTTTTAACCTATCAAAATATATTATTTTAATACAAAACATGTGACTAATTCGGGAATAGTCACCTAGGATATTTTTACACTCCAATAGCAAAAAATTGTAAAATATTATTTAATATAGATATTATTAATCATATTTTTCCTTTTTCAATAACTATTCTTCACAAACTTTTAAATATACAATTTCAACGAAAACTCGCAGTATAAATAAAGCGTGATATTAACTCTTCACTGGAAACACGGAGTCTTTAAAGGCATGCATATTTTAATTGTAAATTCTAGTAGATAAATTTAAATCTATAAAAAAAATAAAATACAATCCGACTTCTATGATGGTAAAAACTCGTTAAAGCTTTGAGTAGTACAGCAACATTTTTTTAAATTTTTATATAATTTAGAACAGTAAAAACTTTGTTCTGTTTCTCGAAAATTCTTATTGCTAATGGAAAAGTCCAAATGTTGCTGGTAACAGTTAATTAAAATCTTTAATTTTTTAAAAATATTTACTAAGCTACTTAGCATGCTTATTCGTTTAATATTTATTTAATTTTACTTCTTTTTTTAGAAAATTATAATTAAATCCACATCTGTAATGTTCTTAAACACTAACAAATAGGAAAACAATCAATAGATAGTATAGAATATGTTATTAATAATATTTTAATTGGAGAGCGTAAAAACATCCTAGTTGATCGTTTATGTAAAAAAAGTAAATAACTACTCTCAGGTTAAAAAAACAATCATATCTAATCAACTCATTTCTGTGATCAAATTGCTTAGTTTCAAAATAAAGTGTTCATATATTAACGCATGCACTCCGTAAATAATAAAATACATTTAAATCACATTAAAACATTTCTTAAGTTATACTGTTTAACTCCATTGTTTTAGTTAAATTAACATATAAAATTGGAGTAGTGGCGACATGTATGAATGATTTAAAAAAAATCAAATTGGATATAATATTATGAATTTAATAGTGTGATCTTACTAGTTTCACTTTAACGCAGGATATTCACCGGTAGATACAGTTCTCTCGAAAAAATCGTTTGCAACAAGTTTGCTCACATCTTTATAGCGTTGGATGCAAAAGCGATAGTCCGTGATTCCACTCGGTTGAGAATACTATACACATTTTTTTCTAAATAAATTCTACTCTCACCGAATGATATATGTCTTTCATTTCGAACGCCTAGAGGGCAAGAGAGAGAGGGAGAGAGAAAAAATAACGGCCGATTTTGTTTTGCTCTCGGCGACACATGATGGAACGGAAAGGCGGAGCTCGCCACCATGTAGTAAACTTTCGCCGCTTAGTGTCGTTTAAGACGCCGCAAATCTTTACCAGGCTACATCCGTTTAAGACTCCGCTGGTGCCGAATTATAGTCCAAGAATAGAGTTACTCGGTAACGTAAGTTACAGGCTTGCGGGAATTTGACGGTTAAACTCGGAACACGCCGCACCGTCTGTAACCCGTGGACGTTTTAATTGCGTCGCTGGCGTGACAGTTACTTCGGCTTTAAATGCACACGGTAGATTCCGTGTTCGTATTTTCCATATACTTAAACACAACTGACGAAAAGATAGATAACATTGTGCTGCGTTATTTAAATCAGCAGGCATATCTACATTTTATCTATTAATAAATAATACGTTCCCTTACTTCAAGAGTGTGATACGATACAAAAAATTAAGTTTCCTAGAAGAAAGGAAAAACTATTTTTCAATATAACTAGAAAAATTATTAATTATATTTAGATATATATTAAAGGAGCAATGATAACCTAATTCCATGAGTTAAATAACATACATAGATAACCTACGGCTCTAGTATTAGAAAACCATTCTTTTTGAGTTATAATACAATATATATATATTTTAAAGATTTTTTTTTAAATCACCCTTTTTTTGAATTGTGACAATTTTTTATAAAGTTAAGTCAGTTCAATTTTTGATTATCAATAAGATAATGTTTTTTGATTCATGTAATGGTAATCACTTAAAAATAACTCGTGCTTTTAAGTTATTTCACTTTTAAAATAAAGGAGCGGTATATCATACTTGCACTCTAGTATAATATTCTGTATTATACCCGCTTAAAATCTTTCCTTTGAAATTTATAACAAAAAATATAATAATACCGCTTCCGCTAATTGCAGCACAATCACGCATAATTACAGCAAGCTTCCTCTCGACAATCTTGAGGCTCTCCTTACCGCATAGTGGCGGCTCACCCCTCGTCGAGCCCCTTTAATTTCCGAATAATATATTTTGAGATTAAAACGCTATTCCGGATGTTACGGTGTTATGTAAGCTATGAAGGAAGCGCGCAAGCACGATATAAATGCTTTTCGTTCTCTGCGAATCGTAATTGTGCAATATCCTTACTTAATCTGACATACTTAAGCTAAGTCTGTTCTAATTGTAAGTCTGCCAAATAAAATCGTTCTCGAAATATTTTTGCTTTAAGTAGATATTTAAATACCTTCGATTCTCATTCTCTCCCTCTCTCTCTCTTCTCCCACCCCTCCCCCTCCCCCCTCTGTTACACTACAAACAGTTTTGTAATAATAATCAAGTCTACTAAAGCTTCATGAGAAAATTTCAATCGAATGTTTGGTTAATTAATATAACCAAAACCAACTGCTAATTTTAATATAAATAAAAATAAATGCTAATTTTACTTTTCTAAGTATCACCAAATGATGGATTACTATTACTATATTTGATAATATTTATTAAATATATTGCATTAATACGCTACATAAAATACATTTGGTAGCTATAATATTACCATACTTTTTTTTAATCCTTTTCTCATCTTACAAAGAATATCTTACAAAGAAATTAATTCTCCGATCTGTTTCGAGAACGTATTTAAGAATAACATTAAGATTCGTGCAATTTTACGGACAGATCACGCGAATTGAGCACGCTACCGAACGAAGTCAACGTGTCAGATGAATACTTATATAATACCGTACATAGCGTGCATTTTGCCGGCATTTAATATCATGTCAGTATCACCTCGCACAACGCAATACTTTTGCCGCACCGGAAGCAGAGGTTTTCCAAAACTGCGCCGCTGGATCGCAAAATATGTGATCTACCGACGGGAATTTGTAGCGCCTTGAGAATGTGAACATCGCAGGAATTCGGTGAATGTTTTTCACGTAATGGTGAAACTCGCATTATTTGACGTTCCCCAAAAGTTCGAAGTAAGAATGGAATTCTGGCAATATACTTTCAGAAAGGATGAAACTAACGAAAGCGGCACGCGAGGATAAACAAAATACTCCAATCATATCCTGAAATACACAAAATGCTCTCTTCGCAGAGATTTGAAATTTGACATTATTATTTGCCATTGTATGCCAAAAAATTCACGGGTTTTATAATAATATTTTTACATAGCGATGAGATTGAGAATTAAGAAGCTTTAATATATCGTTTTTTTGCTTAAAAAGTGACACAATTAAAAAAAAATGTGATTTTCAATTTATTATACTATTGATATTAAAGGAGTATTGGTAATCCAATTTTTCACTGTTAGATATTAAAGGAGCAATGATAATCCAAACCCTTGAATTATAACATTTTGTTATTTTTAACCTTCATCTGTGTCAAAATATAAATCAATCTATTTCTGTGGCTAGTTTCAAAATAAACATCGTCCATATCAATGTAGATACTTAGTAAGTAATAAACTAAATTTAAATCGAATTTAATACATTTTTTTGAGTTGAGAGTAAATTGTTCGACCACTGTTTTAATCAAATCAATGACATATTGAGTAGGAGCAGTGACGACCTATAGAAGTAATTAAAAATAACTCAAATAGAATACAGAGAAGTCGCTAATGCTGGATCCTAAAGAGACACTCTCTTATTTCTCAAAAACTAAACATTGCAAATTTTATTAATTTATTAATATTAATAAAAACATGATTTATTTAGATAACTAATGGAGTAAAAACCGATAATGCATTTGTTTTAAAATTAGCTAAAAACTATAATTCTATATATACAAATGGAAAAATAAGATTGTTTAAATTTTCATTTACAAATTATATAATTTAAATAACAGTGGATATATTATTGATAATGTTAGATCGTTTCTTACACATTTTTTGTAGTTTCCTGTATCTGTTTTATTCATATTTTTCTCTTTCTTATTTTCTCACAGTATAAATTTAAACATAAAATTGGAGTACAGCGTAAACCGTCATATATTTATTTGTAAGACAGACCACATAAGCTAATCTAATCTTCATATAGCATTATTGTGTCAAATAACTCTATTAGGATTGAAAACATTCCCATATTTATGGAAAGACCGTCCAAAGGAAAGAACTATCGCGTTACATATTTGCATTTTGTGGAACAGCACAAAATATACATATAAATCACAATACAAAAAACATTTTGCGTCAAAGGATTCTAGAAATTTTCATATATGGTATATTCCCAGTAAGCAAGAAATGTCAGATCAACATTTTGAAATATTAACTTTATATGAATTAACTTTATATGAATTTTATCAGAGTTTTCATATATTTTAAATTAAACATAATTAAATCGCATTTATATTATAAATGCGATTAAAATATTACCTATTAATACGATATTTCTGCACATTAAAAAAATATTTCAATATAAATTCCGAATATTTTATAAATATAGCACGGAGCGTTGAAAGAAATATTATTGAGATATTGCAATGTTAAATATTAAAGTGTGAATGTTTTTTCAATGTTAAATCTATGTTGAATCTATGTTCTATATTGATTATTAATGTCGCTACGAAATAATATTGAAATAATATTGAATAAATTAATAATAATATTATTAAAGTTGCTCACCTCGGAAAGCAACACATAATGGATGTGGCGGAGCATTTTGTAAATAAAAATTATAAAGAATGGAATAAAAAACGCAGTATATTATGAGATTCTTTACTCTGATATGTTCTAAAAATATAATCAAATATATTTTAAAAGTTTTTATTTAGTTTTGTGTAAAAATTAATTCAAGACATAATATTCTTAGAAGTTTATATGACATTTAATAAATATTGGGTCAATATTCTTAAATATTGAACTACAATACTTTACTTCTCATCTACAAGACATTATTTTAACAAACGTTGAACGTTTCTGTAATGTTTTTTTTTAACATTTTATAATGTAATTCAATATTAGCGTAATTTTATTTGGAATTTTATTCGATATTTCATACTAGTATATCAACGAAATCTTCAAATTACGGTCAAAGTTTTTTCATAATGATGTATACAACATTATTATAACATACAATATTTGAAAAATTTATGTTATTAAATATCGTTGTAATAACATTGTAGTATTGACTTTTTTGCTTACTGGGTTCTCTTGTAAGTATTTTGCACAATCACTCCTGTAAAGATAAAGAATAATAGCATTTGCACCGTGTCAGTTTTGAGGCTCATTTTATTAAACGCACATTTTTGTTTGTTATACAAAAAAGTTAATTATTGCAAAATTGCAAACAATATTAAAAAAATGCTGTATCATCTGATAGAAAATACTTTTTAGTTTGTATTTATGTTTCTAAAGCTTTATTTTTATTTTCTGTTTAAAAAGTATATTCCAAAAACGAAGCGGTATGACGATATCTCTCTCTGCAATTTTCCTCTATAATTTAATATTATGAATTTAATAGTGTACTATGGATAAATTAAATGAACATTGCCCTATCAATTATTAAAATGAATTCTTTGAATTGTAATGTGCGAAGTTAACTTTATAAAAAATCGTCGAAATCAGCACAAAAAAGAGTTGTTTTTTTAAAGAATTGTGAAATGAAAATATCAAAATGACATTTAATCATGTTAAGAATATATTCTTTTTGCCGATATTATTTGATTAGTCAATAACTTTCTATTAAATTAATAAATAGTTTTTTTTACCCCTTCTAGGAAACGTTATTATTTTAGTTGTGTTACTTTTGAGATAGGGAAGCGATATAATAAAACAAATATTATATACATCATTGTTTAAAAATTCTTTTTCTTCCATAAGTTTACGCATCGATCAATCAGTTTTGCAATGCACACTCTTTTCTCTATTTATAAATCTGCATCATACAATATAACGAAAAATACATAGCGATGTGTGACATGAATAAATTTTTCCCACATGATGAATGAACTTTAATTCGTCAGACTTTGCGGACTCGCAGTGAACGATGTTTGTCACACCGCGAAATCCATTCGTGCACGTCCACGTTCCTGCAGCGTGCCGAGGAATACATTCGCGGCAATGAAGTCCGCGGGCTATGCCCGTTGTAACTGGCAGCTAAATTAAACTTTGTTTATCAGTCCATAACGATTTTCCATTTTTTATCTCGGCGAACTCCGCGGGGCTCCACATTGCATTAGAAACTGTCCGTTTTCATTTCATCTCGACCGTAAATCGTTCCTAGAGCTCCGATTTATTAAAACTTCTTTTTCTTTTAATTTGTTATGCAAATTGTTGACGGGGAATTGTACTCGCGGATTCGTACATATATTGCATATCAAAATCATTTGCACAACACTTCTCCGGTAAGAAGTATTTTCGACATCGTTTGCAGACTCTTTAGGTAAAGTGTAGCGGAATCGACGCAGTGCAAGATTAAAAGGTGTCGTGCGCTTGGCAGCTTACCTTGTACGTAGAAAGGTTCGCCACGACACAGGAGAGGATAGCCTCTCTTCCCACTGGGACCGTCACGTTTGTTATTGGTGCGCTGAAGCTCGGTCCCTCTGAAACAGGGCGACGTTAAATGCTAAGTGACCCATTAACAACATTTCGTTATATCGTCTGACCACGCTCGAACGCTATTAAAGCGAAAAATTAAGAGAGAATGTAAGATCATTGTGTGCTCAACAACGTTAAAATTTTGCTGTTAACACGACTACGTATCGATTACTATACGTGACATCCAAGAACGTGATAAATTTCGTTAAAAGCTAAAATTAACGCTTGATTAAATTAACTGCCAAACGAAATGGAATACACTTGCCTCCGGCACGTAGAAATACGACACCGGATCCTGTGTAGCTCATCCGAAAGGACCGGTTATACTAAATTTACTATTACGTAATGCGATTAATTATGATTAGCGCGATATCAAGGAGAATAATGAATTAAACTTAAATATTATCAAAGAGCGTACGATTAAACTTAAATTAGCAATTTATTGAACTATTCGCCCAAACGAAACGGCACGGTACGAAATGAAAAATATCGTGTCCCAGGTATATTATTATGAAACTGTTTGGAATAGATTCAGATGAGAATTATTTCGTTTTCCCTAGAAAACACCATGGGTTCGTTTGCGTTATAGGAAAAATTTTTAACACACTGTTAAATCTATAGTGTCAAATTTAACTTAACGTGAGTCGCCACTGCTCCTACTAAATATATCGTTATTTTTTTACCAAAATGATAGTTAAATTTTACATTATATCGTGTCAATTTGCTAAGATTTAACTATAGATTCACTATAGATTTAACAGTGCACTTAAAACGAGGTAAATGTATATTCGGGCGTTCATTATTAAATTCCTATTGTTAAGCTATACTCAATGTGAGTTATTTTTAATCATTTCTATAAATCCCCATTGTTCTTACTCAATATATCATTAATTTGATTCAAACAATGAAGTTAAACGATTTAACTCAAGAACATATTAAATTTGACTCAAGTTTAGTTATTATTTACTAAATGCATATATTAATTCTCGGACAGCGGATGTCGCGATACTTGCACGCACGGCGGACGCAGGGTCAAAAGTGATCCAAGAATGAAATTGTTTTAAAACGTTTGAAAAAAAATTTTCTATTATAATATGTATAAAATATGTAGAAAGAGAAATGAAAACACATATTTATCATAGAAACAAACATCCATTTATTCATTTTCTTCACAGTTGAAAAGATTGAAAAAAGTAAACTCTAATTCGCGGATCTCGCGAAACTCCGCTGGCGGAAGATTAACATGAACGATGTTTATTTTGAAATTAACTACAGAAATGGATTGATTCACATTTTAACAAACATAGACGTTAAAAATGTTATTTATCTCAAGGGATTAAGTTACTATTGCTCCTTTGGTATCTGATAGTAACAAAGAGAAAGCGAAGATTGGGAATATAAAAAAATGCAAACAGGAGCAAATCTATTCTACATCCCCAGAGAAAGGTTTCTTTCATTCAAAGAAATGTTTCTTTGCTATATGGTTAAAGAAAAAAGTCATTTCTTTGATTTGAAAATAATTTTTTTAAATCAAATAAACTTTTTTATTTGATTTAAAAAAATTATTTTCAAATCAAAGAAATGACGTTCAAATCAAAGAAATTTTTTTCTTTAACCGTATAGCAAAGAAACATTTCTTTGAATCGAAGAAACCTTTCTTTGGGGGTGTAGAAATCTAGGAAATAATTGAATAAATTCCGATCGGAATTCATTCCGCATATAATTGCATAATAAAATGTCTTGTATTCGGAGAAATGAACGACGCTCAAAGACATGGAATTTCTAACATACCGAAAAGATCTGTCGGAATCCGGCCGGATGACGCGTGACACCGCATGTAGTCTAAGTAACTCATTTCCGGGGTTTCGCTGTATCGGCATGCTGCCGAGAATTTACTGACACGTAACAGTTTGGTTTCGCGCGACACATCGCACACACTTGCAGCCTCGCGATCGGGCGAGCAACACTACTGGCATGGCACGTGTGCGCTGAAATATGTCTCCGTATCCATCCCGAAATGTTCACGTTCCTCGACAGCGCGCCGCGTCTCTCGCTGGAAGTTCTGAATATCATTACGCTCGTCGTCACCGGGAACACCGCTTGTCCCGTCTGCGTAACGTGCCGCGTCTCTCGCTGCGCCGTTACCGGCTCCGTCCTTTTCGCAGCGACAGGAATTATTTAAACAAAGCTATTTATGTCACGTATCACGGACAAGACAAACTCATGCGCAATACATAAGCGCACGGTGTATCGCGTGTAGGGGTGAATGGAAGGACTATAAACACAGAAAAAAGGGAAAAGTTAAATAAAGCAGATTATTTGTATAAATTATACTGTTCGACAAAAAATGACTTTCTTCGAATACCGTAACAAATTAGTTATTTCTTTTATAGGTTTTAAGATATAAATCTGATTTCCAAATTGCTCCATCGTGTCACAATTTTGAGAATTTACAAGTTGCAAAAAGACTTATTTTCACATAGGGGCCGTCCATATTACGTAAGCAAATTTTTGGCCATTTTTAACTCCTCCCCTCCCCCATGAAAACAAGCGTAAAAATTTCGGAGACCCCCCTCTATAATTACGTAAGATTTTTGCACACGTTCGATGTCCAAGACTAAAAAAATTTTCAAGGCAGTTTTACCCGATTCTTTCAATATTATTATACGAACAATATAATTGCATTGAAAAAATTTCAGACAAAAGTCTTATACGTAAGAATATATGCGACCCTCCCTCTCCCTCTATATAAGCATTCGTAAGAATTTGTCTGACTCCTCCCCTCCTCCAATTATGCTTACGTAATATATGGACGGCCTCATATAATATTTTGATGTATCATAACTATACGACGTGCCAAAGAAGTTTTATTGCAATCAAAATTAAGTACGTTGTTAGGACTTTCAGTTCGCAAAAGAATTTTTTAGTGTCGACTATAATTAATAAAATATTCATGGTTAAATAGGAGTCTATTGCGGAATAGTTATAAGTTAGATCATTGATGATTTACCAAATAGCTTTTAATTATGTTTATGTAAACTTAAAGATATTTTAGGCTGCTGAATACAAATTCGATGTTAAAATTCAAAGTGGCAGATTCAATACTTGGAAAATGTCTGGATTGTTGTAAAAATTTATATACAGAGATCTTTCATGATTTTGAATTTGTCAATTTTGACATCAAATTTGTATTCAGCGGTCTAAAAAAATTCTCAAATTTAAATCAACATAATTGATAGCTATTTGGTAAATCGTCAATTCATAATCTTCATAATTTTTTCGTAATAATATAACCATGATTTTTAATAACCATGAATATCTTATTAATCTACACTAAAAAGTCTTTTTGAGAACTAAAATTCTTAACAACATACTTAATTTTGATTGTAATAAAATTTCTTTAATCACATATTGTAATTGAAAACCGGAGAGAGAGAGAGAGAGAGAGAGGAAAAAAGAGTTTCGTTTTCAATTGTCCAAAAAACGGCAAATGATTGATTTTGTTAGTGTTTTTTTTTTTTTTTCGAACAGTGTTATAAATGTCTTTCAAAAAATACTCCAGTTATTTAGTTTTAAACTACATTATAATTACCATTTATATATTATACAATTTTAAGCAAAAACGAGTTTCCCTTTTGTATCGTTTGAAGTTACTTGCTACCACACGGGGTAATGCCGAATCTCTCTCTTGGTTTTTATTTTTTGGAAGTACATGGATGTTAATTATTATAATTTAAAGACAATGTTCTTTGAATAAAAAGATTTTTATAATTTATAAATGATCAACGACTTTATTTAACTTTTCCCTTAAGCAATTCCTTTCATAATTCTCTCTCCTACATCAAAAGCATCAAAAACATGTATAATGATATACATTTACTTTAATTAAACAGCATGTGTGTTTAACGAGTTATAGTATGGTAGAGCACTGAGCGTATGTTGGATTACTGGTACGAAAAGTGAGAGGCTATCGCTACACGGAAAGAACGGTTTTGTTGAAGTGTCTAAAAGTTTAGCTAAATACAGATCTGAAAATAAACTTTGTTGGACTATCAAAATAATTATGTAGAACGCTCAAGCTGATTACTAGAACGTCAAAACTTTTTGCAGCATTGTTCATCATGCTTGAATATCCTGCATAATTATTGTATCGTATTGTTCGCATTTACCCTATGTTCGCGATTTTCTCATTTCACCCTATCTTAAGGTAGAAGAGCAGTGTACGTACATTCCGCGTGCGAAAAAGAAATGAACCAATTCTCAGCTTCTAGATCACGTGCTAAACGAATGGAAACAATCAAGGCAGATCATAACGAATTGATTCGCGATGATTTAATCCTCGAAGCAAATATTTCCACGGTACACATGTATACGTGAAGAAGGTAGTATCGGAAGAAGGTAAGGGACGCGAGGGCGAAACAGCAAGGAGATCGGCACTGGAACACGGTGTGCGCCAACAGATAAGCACTGATCCCAATTACACGTCGGAATAGAGCTGTTCCAAGTTGAGCGGATCATGGATTATTGACTCCATCGCGATTACTCCGCGGTCGTCGACACAATTGGCAGATCGATACGCCTTCGATCGTCTATGTTTAACTCGGAACTGAAACGAGTTGCCGGACAATTTTAGTTTGTCTTCACAGTGCCATGACATATATTCATAATTTCGTAGACTTCTGCCATGCGCGTCAGAAAGCTAAAATCCTTTCGGATTAAGAATATGGCACAGTTTATTTCTAGCAGTATTATTTATATCTGTTCACGACTAAACTATGCGATATTCTTAAAAATATAATACAAAAGAAATATGTTAGAAGGTAACTGAATGTTATATAAAAAATTAATATCTGGTACATAATACTGACACAATTTATAAGCAAATTATGGAAGCATATTTCTTCAATAAAATTAACTTATATTATGTTAAATTATTATATTATGTTAAATTAACTCTTTTCAGTGAATTTAACATTTAAAATAGGTATTAAATTAATATATTTCAATCATTTACTTTAGAATTTATCTTAAAACGTCTTAAAATACATTTTTATATTAATTGTTCATTTACTATATAAGTTGTATTTTTTTAAAGAAATGTTGAATATCAATTTAAAATATCTAAATAATACAATCACATTACGTTAAATTAACACTCGGCTATGTTAAGAAAATTCAATCAAAAAATTTTAAGAACCAGTTTTAACATATACAAAATGTTTTTACAGTGAATTTTTTATGCATAATATCAATTCACCTAGCATGCTTCCTGCACATATCTTTAAATTTCACGACTTAAATTTATTGAGCACTTAAAAACGGTGTATATTATATGAAGAAAATAGAATTTTGAAATAAAATTCGTTTCTAAATATTAACCGGGGAACCAATGTGGAAATCAAGCCCGCGATACTCACGATCCGGTCGATACTCGATCACAAGAGCCAAGAAACTAAGGTAACTTTCTTTTCGTCCGCTAACATGCAATCTCTGCCGATCGAAGCAACTTGATGCACCTGCGATCCGCCGTTGTGGACTCGGGGAAATTGAATTCAGCAAGGAAAGCTAGCTCGAGTTGGTCGAGTACTCGCAGACACATGTAGTACCATCGAGACCAGACCGACGAGAATGAAATTGCGGACCACATCATCCCTTGAATCGTCTCAGAATGGTAATTACGGATTAGTAAATACCCTGTTAACAGCAGAACATGATAATCACAGGACACATACATATTCGTGATATTTTCGACTTCATTTTAATTAGCCATTGATCCTTGATTGTACCCTTTAAAAATCGTTTATCCATCGCGAAATACAACAGTGGAATATTTTGTATACCGTCTGTCATCTGTGCACAGTTTCAATTTATCGTCCATAAGATTCGTATTTGTCGAGACAGCCGCATGGTGCCCGAAGGGATACAATACACAAAATTAATCAAACACCTTGATCCGATTCTATTCAGTGCGAAGCGGCTCGTGTTATGCGCGAAATCGTAGCCATCGCTGCTCTGTCACTTCTCGAGGGTTGAATGGCGGAAATAGATTCGAAACAGTGCTGAGTGATCGCGCGGCCCACCGATGATTAATCGGGGCGCTCTGCCGGAATAGAATTATTGTGCCGCGACAACAATAAATGACACACGCACAATCACAGCGCTGGGCAGCCTCTTGTTGCTGGGCAGTCTGCCCGTCACTTCGACACTCGTTCGCCGAGCATTGTTTTATTTCCGGACGAGAGGACAAACCTGGTCCACAGCGCAGTTTGCTCGATCCTGTAACTCCTGTCGCGACCGGTAGATAAACGCTTTCCTCGCAGGTACAGGCCGAAACGACGCGCCAATTTGCTGAATGGTGAAAGAGAGAGAAAGAAAGGGAAGAACCTCTTGTCCCGGACCTCCCAGACTACTTCCGCTCGCATTATTCCGTGGTCCGTTCAGTACGCGTGATTCGTTCAAAAAGCTTTAATCTCATAGCCACTGCTTTTCATTTAATTGCTTTTTCCATGTTACTCGGAGGAGTTATTACGTTAACTTCCACGCATTAAACAAGGAGAGCCGTGGCGATGCAAAATAATCACAGTGCAGAAAGAAGGGTTAATGAGTTTTCGGACTACCTCCATGGAACCTCCGTGCCTATGACGTGCACTTCCGCTCTTGCAGAATCGCGTTCACAATGTTTTCTATCAATGTCAGGTTTAATCGATTCGACCGCGACGCGCGTATGCTTGCTCACGGGGTCGCGTCGGTGTACAGGCTGAAAAAGGAATCACGTCGTATAAATGTCACTGTGTACGCGATTTAATATACCAGCGAGATAAAATTCCGGGGCTAAAGAGAGCGGCGTTTCAGACATTTGTCGAGGGAGCGTTCGAAAAATTTATTTTTTCACAGCGGAGCGCGGATGCCGTTTCATGGTGATAAAGCCACGCGCGTGGCTTACGAGATAAAGCGAATGTGAATTTGACGCATCCATATTCGTCGGAGTTTTCGTAGAATCGCAAACTGTTGAAATAGCCAGCCTGGAAAATATTTCCTTTTAGAACAGTTGGCGTTCGCCGGACGCACAGGCGCGGCACGACGTTTTTATTTGTGAATAGAAAAAAAAGAGACATAGAGAATACGATCCGAAAAATAGGCCGATGGGGTACAACCAGCACCGCCACTCTATTTGGTTTCTCTGCCCATTCACATATTACTTTCAGCTGTTGAATTTGATTAATTGGAACAACATTCCGGAGCGCGAGAAAGTATTCAAACTGCAATGTCAATTGAAACGCAAAATACAGCGAGCGAATAGTAGTGCGGAGAGAGAGAAACATTTTTCTAAATATCTCATGATTTACTTGCTCAACTTGTTAAGTGTACAATAGCAATCCGGTTCGATGGACGTGAGTGTTACGCAAATCAATTTTTCCGGTGAATAATAATTAAAATATATACATCATCGGACGCTGATTATCACGTTTTATCGAACATGCAATTTGCAATAAATTAGCATAAACCTGTACATCGCTTGATAATTAAGCGCATTGTAATGATATTTAAAGAGATTCGGATGTAGAAGAATTATTGATGTTTTAATCAATAATTATCGAACGATGAAATTAGGGCTATTTCCAATTTATGAAGTGACAGAAACCCCTAATCTCTTCCCCGGATAATTTCGATAGAGACGTGATAATTTGACGGCATAATGGCAAAAGCAAACAAAAGCAAGATAAACGTCATTGGCCCGAGGCTCATTCCAAATGCTTGTACCGTTATAAACACAGAGAGAAACTATGGAAACAAATGTGGTGCATATGCATTATTCCTCGTTCATGAATGTCCGAGCGTATAAACGAATTTTAACGAAGTTTTAATGGATTGTGTGTAATGACGTAATAATAATCTTGCAAGAGAGAGAGAGAGAGAGAGAGAGACACAATGTATTTTTTTCGTATCGCACAAATAAGCTCCTTAATAAACAATTTGAAGAAACATGATTGCTTTCCTTACAGAAATCCAATTTAATACTGACCAATTTAGTACTGGAAATTACTTATTCTGAGTATTAAAAGCACAGAACAACAGTGCTTTTAATATGCAAAATAAGTAATTAATCACTACCTTCCAGTGTTAAATTTCTGTAACGGTTGTTTAACTCAGGAGTAGTCACCTAATTTTTTTTTTACATAAATGATCACCTGAGGTGTTTTTACACTTTAATTAAAATCACTGTTATTAACAATATATTGTATATTATTGTTTTTCAATTTATTGACATTTAAAATATAGATATGGATTTACACACAACTTTCTGAAAAAAGTAAGTAGAAACAAATGTTAAACGTAACAAACACGTTAAATAGTTTATTATGTGATAGTATTTAAAAAAATAAAATTTTAATTAATATAACGCTTTGTTATTAACGGGATGGAATTGCATATTTACAATTTAAAAAGTATATTTGTCAAGAGAGAAAAATTATATTAAACTATATATTATATGTACAAAATAATGTTTTACAATTCACATTTTGTCGTCGCTGGAATACAAAAATATCCCAAATAACCATTCCCAGATATAAGATTATTTATTAAAAGAAAAATATATACGTGTATCGATATTATACTTTATCATAAATATGCACACATCATCGAACATTTTTTTAGTAATTATTGTGCGATTATGGTATCGTATGCGTGATAACCATTCGAACGATTTGTAGTAGTACATATAAATAGTACATTAACGAACCTGTTACTCTCTTTCTCTCTTTCTCACCCTTCTTTCTCTTGATACATATTAATTGCTTTACAAATATAATTTGTTATCACAGCGTAATTTACAAAACGCAATAATGCCAATTTCCTTAATATTGTTTGACATTAATTCTCCTGGAAGAGAAAGGTGGAAATAGAAGTTACAATAACATCAGTATAATAATAACAATACATTGTTACAACGACGTAATACAACGTTATAATGACTAAATTTGATTGAGGACCTATTATCGCGCCGGTAACTTTGATATGACATTCCTAATCAAGAGATTCGTTTCGAGAGTGTATATTAATTATCCTAATAAAGGGCCAGGATCAAGAAACAGATAGCAGGCGTAACCCTAGGGGTAATGAAATGTACACACTAGGGCATATTATATTAACCGAGCATACGAACTGACGGTAATTTACGGATACAAATGGCACGCAACTTGAAACTACGATGACATAATTATTCGCACTAATTTTGCGGCAATTGCACATTTCCGAGTGGAATACCAGGTGGAATGGAAGACTCGTATCAATTACACTTTATCCTTTGACGCGTTATCTGTTACTTTTAATTATGTCAACCAATCGGTGTGTTTCAATAAGTATTATATCTGTAATAAAAGTATAACGCGCTCGCTCCGAAATTGTTGCGTACGAAAAAGTTGGTTTTAATTAATTTGCCTTGGATGCTGCATAAAAATATTGCGTAGAAAGGACCCTTTGTACCATGCGCTCTCTGGCACAAAACTGATGTAAAATATGAGGTCGGCGTATACCCAACTTACGTTTCATAAAAATATCACCCATCGTGCTTTGTATCTGATCTCCACTTTTAAGAGTACCATAAAATTCAACTTCAGCGAGGCAATTATTCAAAGGACTTTTACGGCAAGTACTTAACATATTTCCTAATAAAATGGAGTAGCGCTTTTTGTTATGGATATAGAAATCGTAAAATGAAGACAGATGTAGAAGTAGTAATAAAGTTCACAGAAAGAGAACAGTTAACTATCATATTACTTCGATTTTTAAGATGTATCAATTAAAATACCATAAAATAATAATTTTTCAATAAAGTGCACATAATAAAAATATGTGTTAGAACTTTTTAGATTAACTCTTATATGTTTCCCAATAAAATCGAAGTCTCAAGTTTTATGGGGTCCATCAAGTCAATTGCATTAAACGGTGAAGTTTTAACAGCCCTGGTGTAATTTTATATTGATAAGCTACATTTAATTCCCAGTAGCCCGCTTTTATGCGACGCTTTAAGGACACTTATACCCCATTAACTCCTGGCCTCCAGGATCAGTCGGGCGCGTCCTGGCACGTACTACATGGATTTTTAAAAAAGATGAGTCTACTTTAAAAATAATCTCTAAGCGGAAGTGTTTCTTTATGGTCGACTCGCTGCTAATGAACCGCTTGAGGGAAAGACGCCAGAATTTCCAAATTGTAGAGAAAGGGCCAGAGTGCAACGCGCGAAAACTTTCGGAGTAAGGGCGTCGCTCTGCGAACTCTGTCGGTTGAATCGGAGGTGCACGTTAATTAAATGAATGAAGTCAAATCAAATTTGTATGCTCAAATGGAATCTCGATAAAAGCTACTAGAATATAAATGATAGTCAATTGAATATCTGATACCATTATTCTCAAAAAGTAATGCGTTGCATTATCACGCATGGAGGAAGACAATGATAAAAAAATTAACAAGTTAACATAAATCAACAAGAATTAACGCTCATTTTTTCAATTCCTGCCTAAGTAATTAAATCTAAAAGCGACGCTATAAATTTTGTGATTGATTTTAGTAGCGTTATAAAAAGGCTTATATTAAATTTGAAACTATTAACAGTTTATCGTTCAAAATATCGTTCGTATGTATATCTCATCGATTACCTTCGACCGCGCGAATATAATCAGACTACAAAGGAGTCAAATTTCACAACGCTTCGCGCTAGTTACATGCATATCAGACACGCCACGCTCTGCATATCTTGATTTGACAGGTATCCGAATTAATCGACACCTATAGCCAGGCGATGTCTATGGTTATCCGACAAACTATCAATCCACGAAGTACACGTATACCATACTGCCCTATCCGCAAACTGTATTGTAACTAACGATGCCATAGTTTAACGTTTTCACGAGAGATATATACCTAAGTATTCCATAATACAATATTATTTATTATGAGAATGTATCAATATTTTTTCTACACAGTAAAAAACATTTTGTATTTGTATTAGAATCGGACTTTATTAAAATTTTTATGTTGGATTTTTAACATATATATCTATACGTTTATTTAACATGGTATAGTTGTTTTATTTAAATATTCTGTGTTTAATATTCAGCATTTATTGGTATTAAAATAGCAGAATTTATGAGTAACTGAATAATTAAAATTTTAAAAATGTAAGTTTTAAAATAAATGAGTAACACATATTAATCCTTTGTGAATCATCGAACTTATTTAGAATCATCCCCTTTTACTTTGTAAACTGATCGCTAGATTTTTATGAAACTTGGCCTATAAAATAATTTAATAATGCTTTATTCGAATCTGAGTAAAAAATAAAATTTTCAAAATGGATTCCATGTGGCGGATATTCCAAAAAGATAATTTCAAAAAAACGTAATCTGATTATTACAAAATTGGGTTTTAGGGAACTTAGTTAATATTGATTTCCAAACTGACTTTCAAACTCTAAACCCTGTAACATTAGATCCTCTTTTATTAGTTACTAATCTTTTGAAATTCGACATTTTCAGATTATATTAAACTTATTGAGAACCTTCTAAAACCGAGTTTCACGATATATAATCAGATTATTCTTTTTTAATTTAAATTTTACAATTTTGAGGATCATATTTAATGGCTTTAAAAATTCTTAGAAAACGAAATTTTTCTTTGTTAAAAAAATGTCCAGTCTTCAAGAGTTAATTCAATATATTACAAATGTTAATTTTTACTGAAGCGTATAATACATATATTAATTTAACACATTATAAATGTTAATTTTACTGAAGAAATATGCTTCCACAATTTACTTAAAAATTGAAATATGTTAAACTTAACACAATTCTTCCAACTATATAAAATTTGTACACCGAACATATATCTTTAATTTATTCAAAAACGAATAAGTAACGATACTCCTTAATAGCGAGTGCACCGTACACACGAAAGATCAATTTGCGTACCAGAATATCAATGTAATATTCAGTACGCAGTGTGCGCTACATAGTTTATGTTATATATATAGCTGTAGTTTATAATACACCAGGCTGATTATAACTCTAATATTCTGTTATTCTAGCTCACCTCAGGAATACGCGCGTCACGTGGTTTCCTAAGCTCCATACGTTGCTCGTAATATTCGACTGTGCCATTTCAGAACTTGCCGAATGTGGGATACGTGCCAGCTAATGATACTCCCTCGTGTGCTAGTCAAAGTGGGTTATCCGAAGTGGCTCGTTAAACCTATATTCTATTCCGCTTTAAGTAGAACCACGACCCTTTGAGTGTCAACTGGTAAATACCGCGTAAACCATTTCTGCTAATATGTTTTGTGGCAAAACGTGTTGGGAGCCATTCGCTTACCCTGCATATTCGCTTAATTAATTAGCTTTTGCGCTCTATTGTGTGTATCACGTTATATACGGAAATCGCTGTTAGCTCTCATACTAACATAGGACCATATTTGCCTTAGATATTTTACATTTACGTTACTCCTCAACCGCAAGTTATTATTGTTTGGAAAGGATAATTCCGATATTCAAGTTAATTGTCCAACATGTGCGAAGTTAACGAACTGCTGTACAGCGCACACAAAACTTATTATATAAATGATACCACATTGAATGTATGCAAAATTTAGCGTTAAATTGTTATAGTGATTAACTCTTTATTTAGATATTGCATCCGTTAATAAATGCGTATTGATTTTACGACATACTAAATGAATGGTTTGTGTATGGGTGATCGGATTTAAATGAAATATTTCATCGGTGCGTCGTCGATTGAATCGGATACTCTGGAACAAAATGATCAGTCTAATTTCAACCAAAGGCATTTTCTTTTCTTCGCGAGCCGAGTAATTAAATACGCTGGGGGATCGGTATCCACATTAATACTATTCCAGTAGTGGGTCGAAACTCGACTATTTAATGAAAAATTCCGTTGCATCGCAATATTATACGATCTCCGAAACGACAACGGGCATGTTTCGCGTATTCAGAGACGTCCCTTTAAAATATCGAGCGAGTCTTAATGACGTTAAACGCCATTCGTAAGAATTCCAAGGAAGGAAGAAAATTCGTTTGACTATCTAATGCAATCCGCTGCTGATCCCATTGAAGATTTGAATACGCACCGACGGTTTCCATGCCACGTGTGCCGAAGATTACCTTTAGAATAGAAGCTGTGTAGCTGTTTCCACTTTAAGAGACCAAATTCAAGATGGATTAAATCAGAAAACAATTTAAAGACTCTTTGAGCATTCTTTGAAACTTCGATGCATTTTAAGTAGAAAAAAATATCTTATTTGATCTAACAATAAGTTATATCTTAACGCTTTATATTACAGTGTCAATTTATATACATACTCATTAAATACCAACTAACAGTAACATTATATCGTTATAATATTATAATTTCCTATTTAATAATGTAACTGTTAAATATAACATGTGTTATATGACATTTATATTATTGTGTAGGAAATTATAATATTGATGTAATGTTTATGTTTACTGGATATCTAATTTTGTAACTTGCGTACCAATTTAATTTTCAGTTTTAAAATGCAATTCTAAACTGAAACTAGGATAATAATATTACAAATTAAATTAACACGCAATTTAATCATATAGAATGCTATCAATATTGATATCAATTTACATATTGATAACATTCGCTGTACATGAGTTAATTTTACATCAGCAGATAAAATATATCACTCTTAATTAATGCATCTCAAATTTTTCACACATTTTATTTTTTTAATGACAAATTATCTAATTATTAACTTGAAAGGAGAGAAAAAATGACTACCCTTAAAGACAATAATTAATTACTTATTTAAAATACTAAAAGTACTGAACAACAGTACTCTTAATACTGTTTAATAAGTAATTATTATAGATATGTCTCTCAATATTGACCATTAGATTCCATAAGAATGTCACACTATTAATTAAATCTTAAAATAATATGGAGTAAGTAGTCCAATGTCTCATCATAACACTTGCCAATAGACATATAACACAAAACTATTTAAAAATTGAAATCACTTATTACGCTATCTATTACAATACTGATGACCAACAAATCTGATGTGTAACAAATTAAATTTTTAAACGCTTGTCCCAGTTTATCCTAATTTTTAACGTGACGAACTGGATCTCTTGATGACTGAAGATATAGCGCTCAATGATCTCGCTGTAAATTTGACTTGTTAATAAACATCTTAAACCATTTGCTGCATTCTATTGCAATATCAAATAAATATAAATGAATATCTCATGATATTTTTATGGATTTAATCATTTCTAATATCAATGTATAGTTTACAAAAGAACCTATGCTTTTTTGTTTTCAACAAACAAATATTGAATTTTAAAATAAATAAAATATTAAAAAGTTAATAATTAAAGCTAAGCTTAATAATTTAATTTTGAAAATAATGGGACATATGATAAAAATAAAAAGCATATTGGAAATAATACATATTAAATCCCAAAAAACGATTTGGGAAATGTTCTGCAGACAACGATTAACAATTTATTTAAACATAAATATGCTCAATATTAATCTGCACATACGTGTAAATTAAAATAGCAGGTTGTACCAATGGCAACCGCCATCACATTGTAATCTCCTAATTTGGTAATTGATTTATTATGTATTATCCGTGATATAAAACTAACACAATCGCGAATTAGCAGTGTTAATTAAAGCAAACACAGACACAGAGCTTTTACGGTTTGTCCGAATATTTGCTGTTGGCGCTAATCAAATTCTCTTCAATTGAATTCCCTGCAATCACGTAAACCTCGATTAAATATAAAAAAAAGTGTCATCCCGTAATAATGCAACTTTGAAAATTATATACTGAGCAAATTGTAAATATATTTAGCCATACAATATAGCCAGTGTTTCTACTATATTTATATAAATTGAATTGTTAACTCTGTGAAAAATATAAATTACAAAATTTTTTAACGCCTCAGTATTAATATATCAATAAATCTATGTGACTGAAATCTCTACTTTCCTATTTCTAACCTTTACGATAGATTTATGATCAGTATTGATTCACGTCACAGATTTACTGTACATAGTGTGATAAATTATGGATTTAAAAAATATAGTGAAAATACATAGAATGATCCAATTTTTTCGCAGACTGGGGGAAAAGAGATTTTTTATTAGAATGTTCTACTAATAACAGAAAAATTCGTTTGCATTCTACATCTGAGAGGTATTTGCTTCATAAAAATTCATCAAATTAGATATGATATCACGCTAAAAATAAGTTTTAGTTGGTGTGCTCGGTCATTACTTTCGGAATCTTTTAAGAAAATTTACAATTCGCAGGAGAAACGAACGAACTTTGTCTTAATAGAACGTCCTCGGACTTATCGGCTCCGTGTAGAATTATGGCAGGAATAACAATCACAATAGTTCATTTACATATCAAGCCGAGTTGGAAATTTCGTTCGGCCGTGTTCAAATTTAGTTTCTGAGGAACGACCCTTTCGTACAATAGCAAAGTTAATCCACACTTACCACGATATTTATAGAGGCAAATTTTGTGGCCGCACTTTAATCACTTCAAGCTATTATTGTAGACCAATGAAAAGTAAGATTAAATTTAAAATATTGGACAATGTCGTCTTTGTACAACTTATTTTCAATTTTATTTATAATAAACATTCACAAGTTTCTAAAATACAATAAGCAATAAGTAATAAACAGAAAATCGTTTTCTGGCAAGTTTATTAAAAAATGTCACTCAAAAAAAGAGACGTTTTTTTACGTAGTATTGAGTAGAAATTAATTAATTATAACAATTTCATTTTCGTTTATTATATTAAATAATTTTGTGATAATCATGAAGATATTTTCTCTCAAATCTATACAATTTTGTAAAAGGACTAATAATTAAGCACTCGTTAAAATTCAATATAATACTGATATATTACAAATTATATATTAAATTGATGGCATATTTTCCTCTTGTAACCGTGTCCGTTCGGTTTCGAAAATGAAACGTTTAGACGGTACATCAAAACGTCAGCGTTATTTACCGAATAAAGCTATTGCTGACAAAGCTTTTCAATTGTCGTCATTCTTCAGCAAGAGCAAACAAGAGAAACGCATGCGACCATATTCGTCCATCTGCTGCATCTTTCAATCATAAGAAAGTCTATCAAATAAACTTTGATTGAAACTCACAACCAAATTCGACCTCGCGTACATTAAAAAAACGAAAGTCTCAGAACATTATAATCTTTTTGCAGAATATACTTCCTAATTAAAATATCATATTATTGATCTTTCAATTTTTAAAGGCATATAGGATAAAACGCCTTGAATATGTCTTACCATAAATATTTAAAAAATGGCAACTCTTTTAAATAATTTGTCTACGCCGCCTGGTAGATACCAGTGTGTGTCTATACAGACTCACAGATAAATCACGTATCACGAATTTTTTATTGAAAAAAATAGGAAAGATAAAAAATTTTCGACAAAAAGAAAGACTAATCTTGCTGCGGTAAGTTATACTTTAGTATACTGCAGTTATATATGAAACTATTTTTTTGCAAGATCTAGTAGTTTCATGTTAATACTATGAAATGTAACCTACAATATGCAATTACTCTCCACTATTAGTTTATATTGATTTAGTATCTATTTCAGTGAGACATACTATACCCTGAAAATGTAAAACGCCCCACTTTTGTAAGGAAAATTTGCCCCAATTAATAAATATAATGAATGTTTAAAAAATAAATGAATATAAACAAGTAAATAAATAAGAATAAATATAATAAATATGTAATAAACTAAATAATAACAAACGACTAACAATAAAAAACTAAATAATGTCACATAATGTACGTAACAAGCAAATAATTTAATAAATAATAATAAATATAATAAATACTTTTCCGCTTTAATTATTTTATTTATTTTAATACTTATATTTATCTCCGTGTCAAATATATTTCTCCGTTTTATCTTATAAACGCATAAAGTATAATATTTTCCTTAATTTATCTTTATATTTGTGATTTCATCAATTTTTCTGTCTGAAAATTATATCAACCTTTAATAAAGATGTTCTAAAAAAAACATCCATCTTGACAGAAAGAGAACGATTTTAAAGCAATCGACAAAATCGGTTTTATTTTCATAATATATTGATGATTTAACTGTAAATTGATCGATCAAAATAAATGACTTTGTACTTAATTAAAGTGCTATAATTTTAGCTCTCGAAGGAAACTAAAATTGTGTCACTGCAACTTTATGCTATGATATTGGCAGTCATATCGACTTGCAGTATTTGCTGGTACCTAGATGAAATTATCTAGACGAATAGAATTATTTAAATGAAATAGCTTCATCTTATCTTTATTAAAATGTATATTATCTTCGTCTATATCTTAGATAAAAAAGTGTTATTTTTACAATTATCTTGATAATTGTCTTTATTAAATTATTTAAAATGAAGATCTAATTATCTAGATAATTTTAAAAAGCTAACACTTTTTATCTAAGATACAGATAAAGATGATATGTATTCTATTAAAGATAAGACGAAGCTTTTTCATCTAGATAATTTTAATTATTCAGATAATTTCATTTATAGAGACTAGCAAACACTATCAACCTGTGACTTCAATCTAGTGGCGAGGTTGACCAGCAAGTGTATGTACTTTCTTTTGACGGAGATCATGTTTCAAAGTACTGGTATTACATGTAATTTTGCACCAGTTTTTTGTATCAACGCAAAAATTTATAAGCAAAAAATGCGCGCAATATTCTTTTATGTACAGTGAGTGATGTTAAATTTTTAAAGTGCTATAAATCAAATAAAGTCACAACAGTTTTCTTTATTAATTAACAATCTGTACTTATTTTATTCATTTATATACAGGGTATCCGGAAAATCGCCTGCAGTACTTCTGTAGACCTTACTTCGTAAGGTGATTCGAGATTCAAAAAGAAGGACAAAAAGCTATATAAACATAGGTCCGGAAATAAGTCGTTTCTGAATTATAACCACTTTTATGTTAAAAAAATAATATGCCTCCATGTGGTACATCCTGGGTAACGCCAAAATAGCTCGAAATGTAGTTATTTATGTTAAAACACTATGAAATAAATTACAATTTTTTTTTAACATAAAAGTGGTTATAACTCGGAAACGACTTATTTCCGGATCTATGTTTATATAGCTTTTTTTCCTTCTTCTTGAGTCCCGAATCACTTCCCAAAGTATTGCAGGCGATTTTTCGAACACCCTGTGTATATAATGATTTCAAACACTAATAAACTAAAAAACAAATAACATACAATGTATTGTATGTTTAATAACATACAATAAATAATTAATATTGTTTTAATTGATATGTAAAACACTTCAGGTGGTACCGTTTACGCAAAAAAATCTAGATGACTATTCCCGAATTAATCATTTTATATACATTATATATGAGTGTATTTTTGTTGACAATCGACATAAGAAGTAAAACTCACTTGATATTCCATCTTCGCAATCCAGAAACAGTAATGGTTAAATATTTAAATCAATAAAAACTCCAAAGTGTAATGAGAAGTATTATCGAATTTAACTGTAATAAATTACATCCCTAAAAATATTCCTTCTACATTTTTATATTTCTAATTGCCAAATGAAAGCAATATTCCTTTCTCATAATATCTCAAATTAAATTGAAATGAGATTAAAATTTAATCTTATCCCAAAGCATCAATCGCATGTCACGTTACGCTTTTACCTCGATAATTCACCATATTTCGGCAACATATGCGCGATCCTATACCCGTGGCGATTTCGGACTGTATCGGTTTCGATCAGCTTATCTCTTATTGGTACGTATATAATGTGTGCAACACGCACGTAATGTAATGATATTCAGTGAGGCGTACCCTTACGTGGAAACGTTTGTTAATGACACTAGGCAGATAATTTTGCTGTCCCGCTTTCAATGTAAATATGAAATGCAATCCGTTCTCGCCCTACAACGAATCGGATGGATAATCCATTCATCCGATACGTAAATCCATACACAGAATAGCATAGCGCGTGATGGATTTACGCGATCCTACAACAAACGTGCTAATCCGACTAATCGATGATCCGCCGTTTTCCGCTTTTGGAATAACAGACATTTTCCGCGTACGCGAATAAATCCGCATTCAGTCGTAAGCAAGTAATATGAGCCGACCGCGTAATATTAAAAATTATATAAAATATCTGATATTAAAGCTACACGAGGTGGCATTAATCGTGAATTATTTTGTAAATCCAGACAGAAATGTAATTAGACGTGTTATTTTCCGCCGGCTCTCGGCGACGTCAACTGATTCCGTATTTTAATTATTTCTCGAGTGGCACTACGTGCTTTACTGAACTCGTAATACATTACAAATTTTGCGTACAGGTAATATATGCCTTTCAAATGCGCAATAGTTCAAACAATGCAAATTTGAGTATAATATTCATATGATATGATAAATATTCTAACATTTTTCACTGTACCATATTTAAAATACACTTCCAACCTTCATAAATAAATAAATCAAAACTAAATATTCTAAGATTAAAATAATTATAATTGATTAATTTTTTATATTTTATAATCTGATATTCTCATCTGTGTAACATTAATATATTTTATAATATAAGAATAGGAAAATAACAAAATCTAATAAAATTTGAGGTATTTTTAATTAATTGTGTAATTTAAATGAATATATATACCTTTTTCAATATCGTATTAAAATTATTTAGTATTTTAAATAAGTTTATTTTGTACATCGTAGATATATTGTAAACTAGATATATTAATTTAATAATTTAAGATAAATAATTTATTTCTTTCTCTCTCTTCTTCTCTCAGAAATATTAGTACTACAGCTTAAATTATATAATACGTGAAACTGAAACGTCGGTGATATATATTGCACGCTCTATTAAACTTTAGAAGACGTTGATTAAAGGACTAGAACTGCAGAAATCAAAGCATAAGCTAAATACACATCGAAAGTACCAATGCACATTTATGTATAAATTCTCTTTTCGTGTTTGCCAGACGACAGGTAAATAGTAAGACAAAATTAAAGTAAATCCACTATAGGTAAAACTAAATATTCGCGATATTTTAAAGAAAGTCATTTAAATTTTGCTTTTCAAACATATAACCTTTAAGATTAAAATAAATATGTATACACATTACTGTTATATTTATTATTTTAATTTATATGTATATACTACATATATATCGCTTTTGTTGTGTTTGTATGACACAATAAAAATAACATTCATATATTAAGAAGAACATCTTTTTAATAAATAGAAGGAGCATTATTTAATATTGACAATTTTATCTTGAACGCGAAAGAATGCATTTATCTATCAATAGATTACTTTGTAGTAATGAGATTGAGAATTTCTTTATCAAAGAAATGCAATTTTTCCGTCCTTACGTCTCACTGAATTCACTTTCTAACCGAGTAAAAGAATCTTGATGTCCAATCAAGCGAACTTCCAGTCCGAGCGCGGCTTTAAATGCTCTACGTTATACATTTTTATTTAAATCGCTTTTGCCATCGATAAAAAGAAATACTACGAAATCGCCATAAATTTACAATTTACAGAAATTAGTAACATTAGCGCCTTTTTCACGCGAAAACTTTTACTTCTAAAGTAAAAAGAAACAAACGTAAGTTCAGTCCGCAGTGAAATGTTACAGTTTCTTAATCGATGTGTTCCTTATAGCCATATTTCGTAGAAAACATATGCAGTAAAGTCACGAGATAACAAAGTACCATAATTTCAATTGCTTGAGCCTAAAATGGCATCGGATATAATGCACACTTTTTATAATTATCCTAACTTGATAATTGCAACTTGATAATTTTGAATAGTCGCGTTTTGTGTCAAAATAGCAGATAAATTACAGTACTTTATATATCTATAGTGACTTTAATATATGTGAAGAAATATCGTTTACACCAAATAATCGCAAAACGATTGACGTCGCTTCGAATTCAACGAACAATTCATCGAAAAGTCTGAAAGTTAAGTCGATGTGCACTTTCCCGGGCATAGTTTTCTTTTCCGTTCGAGAAAGAAAGCGGTATTCATTGAGTGTATGCCACGCTCGAACGACGACGCGTCTTTCAGCGACCACTTTTCTTTTCGGGCAGACTCAAGAGATGGAAAGTACACACACACACACACACGTATAGTCTGCAAATCGATGAACCAGCCTCGGACATGAGATGATCCATCTTTCCCGTGGCACTAAATTGCATCTGCGTAGTTTCATATGGACGTGAGTATTTACTAGAAATTCGGATTCTTCAAGGCGCGATTCCTTTTTGCACTTATGCAATCGGAAATGGAAAGTATATGCTTAGAAAATTCAACGTCCGTAACTTTTTTATCTGATTTGTTTGATCCGTTCTCTGTTGAATTTACAAACATTTTATTTTTGTTTATTTTTTTCCACATCGAGTTAATTATCGATCTTGAAGAACTCA
The DNA here is from genome assembly GCF_001594055.1 of Mycetomoellerius zeteki. NCBI lineage: Eukaryota > Metazoa > Arthropoda > Insecta > Hymenoptera > Formicidae > Mycetomoellerius > Mycetomoellerius zeteki. The sequence continues at coordinate 327,636 of NW_017257313.1, forward strand.
TTACCGATCAATCCTCATCGCACGAATTTTAAAAGTCAAATTTTTGTCCGAGTAACTCGGTGCGCGCGCGGTTATTTCGATGCTATCGCGTCTTACACGAGCAGATAAACCGAGAGATAGTCGTAACCGTCATGAAAGTAAACAGTTTGAATTCTGTAGACCAGATCTGACCACCGACGGAAATCAACATGCTTCCCACCAACGACCATTCCAAGCTGATCTCGCTTCAGATCGCGTTCTCGATCCTCGAGATCGTCCCAGGAATGTTATTACCAGTCGTAATCCAACGCACGGAATATCAGACTCGGGCCAACAGTCCGCTAAAGCCTCCTTTAACCATCGTTCTCAAGAGACCACTGTTACTTTCCTTCTCTCTTCGCTTCTCTATCCGTACAACCAGTGAGCGACTCACTTGCGCTGCAATTATATACGGTACTACCTTATTCCCGCTAAAAGCCGGAATAAGAGAATTTCCGCTCCGTTAATAACGTTTTATAACGCGAAAATTTCTGCCGGATTTATGGAAAGCCACTGTATATGGCTTTCGCTAATTCGGAACCCGTTCACAGATATAGGCATTATTATCGTGACAGTTTATTACTCTATCTGCTTTTCTCTTCAAACGCCTGTTTAGAGTTTAGAGACGTTCTTCCAAACATTTGAATTGTGCACCGATTGAATATTCACGCAAAGACGGATATGTAAGGCGGTACGACAAGGATTGTAAGGTAGTACGATGTAGGTACGGCCCCCATGAGTGCCTTTACACCGGCGAGCAATAAATCTGCTTTTAGATTCCTGTCGAAACGCCAGACAATTTGTCGTGTGTCACTGCCTTACAGTAGCAAGCCACTTTTCCTTGCGTAACGCCCCTCTATTCTTGATGCTTCACCCTGTAAATCTTGCGCCGAATGGACGGGAGAAGCTCGGTTTTATACTCGGTAATGGCAGCTACAGAATCATACAATTTTCAAAAGCATACTCTCTTCTAACCTACTCTTGACAAAGATTAATTAGGAATCTATACGGTTAATGAAATGAATTAAAAATAAAATCTTTTTGCAAAAATGAAATATTCCGGTACTTTTTCTTCAAGTGCTCAAATTTTTAGTTATTATTATGTCATTAATAACAACACAGGTTATGTTAATACTAATAGTTTTCCTCCACAACATAGTTAGAAAATTTATGTAAAATTTAATATATATTTCACGGTGTCCTAAACGATTTACCCAAATTTTTATATTAACTTAATGTAAGATGAATTTATTAGAAAGTAACATAAATATTATGTAAAAAATTAATACCAAAAATATAACACTAATACAATTTATAAACAAATTGTGAAAGAACTTTTCTTCAATAAAATTAACTTACTATATAATAACAGGGCTAAGCAAGTTTCTGAAATACTTTTATTAACACAATATTTGTAATATAAGTGTATTTTGTATTTTGTATTTCAGCGGAGCGCATGTAAAGTATCACGTATTTTATACTTAAACGAAATTGAAAGTTTTTTGTATTTTACAATTTATTGTCAATCTTAGTTTTGTAGAAACACAAAATACAAAATACTTTGAATCTTTCGTTATTAATACCGAAATACAAAATATAAAATACAATTGTTTTGAAATAATATTTTTCAAATAAAAGTATTTCAAATATGCGCTTAGCCCTATATATTAATGCCCGTTTCTACTAATGTAGTTTAATTCTAATCTTAGCGTTTAACTCACTTCTTCATCTCTCTTTTTCTAGTTCTAAGAATTAAAAAACGATGAAGAGTTAAATCGAGATTAAAGTTAATCATTAGTAAAAACGGGCATAAATTAACAAAATTTAATAAAATTAATATTTACGTTAAATTAATATATTTCCTTAATTTATCTCTTGTTATTAGAATTTACGTTTTAAAATAGATTATTTTTATGTTATTTATTCACTTAATCATTTAAATTGTGTTATTTTAATACCTACTATAAAACACTCTGTTGAATATCAATTTAATACAAAATAGTTTAAATAACACAATCACATTGTGTCGAATTTCTAACATATCCGAATGTTAAATTAATGTTCGGATATGTTAGAAATTTGACACAGAGACTTTAACACAAATACAAAATATTTTTTGTGTGCAACACTTCGACGTTCGAATTTTTCACAGACTCGATTGATTATTGTACTTTTTGCAATGTTTAAATTGTTAAAATAAAATGTCTTAGCAGTCTCTCAGAAAGCCCTTTTATATCATACTTATAATATGCGCGCGTTTATATAATTTTCTAAAGAGATTTTTTAAATTTTTTGCACAAAACTTAATTAAATTTTATGGATCAATTAATCCTCACACAGATATGCGATAAGAAACACGGTAAATTATTTTCTTAAGAATAAAACATTATAGCGCTAGACGTCGCTTCAAGCCCGACAAATTACTGGATGCACTTTTCAATCTGCGGAAGTGCAGCAGCTTGATCCGGTCTACCCTCTTGGTACAACCAAAGAGATAGAACAGAAGAAGGCTCAAACGACTAAGGAAAAATCTATATCTCGTACCTGAAGGCTCGCAACGGAAACACTGTACGCTTTTTCTAAGGGCTACGAGATATAAAAATGATCGCGCGTATGTGTGTTGAAAATGGGCTGCTCGCCTTTAAAAGCGAAAGAAAATTGATAGAAATATTTTATTGTCCGTATTTATCAAACAAGAAAGAACATTATTTCTAAAGAATAATATAAAAATATAATAAAAATTCAATTACTTGAAATATTTTATATAAAATGTAGATCAGATATACATACAAAGTATGAAATATATCAGAAGTATACATCAGAAGTATAAAAATTATTTTGACTACTATATACTTTGTAATTTATAATATCTGTGTACAAATATTTATAAATAAAAATGATAAATTATATTATTTTTTATTTATAGTGATTTGTAAATTTATATTCTTTTTATGTTTGACTATTTTGGAAGTGTAAATAAAAATGAAAATGTTAATCAAATAGAAATAAAATATAATAAAAAAATATTAAAATTAATGTCAAAAATATTCAAATAGAGATTCCAAATAAACAAGCCGATACTTCGTACGATGACGAGATCCGTACAAGAAATTAAAAAATTCAAGGAAAATCCATGCGCATGAAACATCAAAGTCTAAGGAATAGAGATCGACAAAAATGCATCGTCGCAAAATATCGAAATCCGCGACCCAATCGACCGATACTTTTGAGTATCAAAATAGATAAGACGATATACCAATAGATAATCGACCTTCCGATGAATATCAATCACAAAACGTTCTGAGGCGAGTAAATGTAATCAATAGGATAGTGGACAGTTAGTTTCATCGATATAACTGCACCCTTTTCCATAAAGTTTATCAAAGTATCCGCGACCAGGCTCTGTTCCTTCTCTAAATAATATTATATTTCATAAAAGCGCACGCTGTCGTCTAACAACTTGAGAGAAGAAAGAAACAAACAACCGCTCACACATCAATATTTCCCCGTTATACACTCCCGATGTGTCGAAAACAATGTATCGATTTGACGAGCATATTACAACGTGTGACGTTGAGTAGCAGTCGACATAGCAAATACGGGTGGTAGAAGGGCAGAGGATTTCCAGGGAAAAGGGCAATCGGGCGCGAGAAGCAACGCCAGCAAACAGGTGTCATAAAGCGGGAACGTGTATTCGGACGAGAGAAGGTCCCCTGGATCAAAGTCGAGACGTGACATGGCCTTACGTTTTTCAGTGCAGCCCGATCGCTGAGCGCACCGAGTCCTCGCCGAGTTCCCAACAGTATACAGTCGTCAATGCAACATTCCCGCCGGCGATATTGCAGTCGGAGATCTTATCCGGTTGATCAGTTCCGGTGGAAGGCAGAAATCGCATCGATACCTTGATCTACGAGCGTATCGATATCGACTTGATAAAAATTCCATTTCTGTCCGACCGTTCACTTCGCAAAACGACGTTTAAAAATATTAAATCAGCGCATCCCCATGGGAATATGCGACAGACGTTGCAACGAGAGCCTTGGACGAACGGATACTTTCATCTTCGGTTTGAGATTATTTCTTATGAGTAATTATTATAGTTTTTTATGAGAAAGATCTATGAGGAAGAAGGTTATTACATATCTACATCGTTTCCATAAATTGTTACATGCATTTTACACTGTTTGACAAAAGTATCATAGTGCATACTCCGAAGATTTTTTCACGCTGATGATGCCGTTATCAAAATTTGCGTATCACATGAGGATTTTTAATTGAAATGTGATAAATTAAAGCGATTTTTGGCCTATACAGTTCAATAAATATTTTGTGCTATGAACACAAATTCTGACGATGGCATGATGTTTAGTACAAAAACACCTTCAGAATATGTACTGTGACATTTTATTAAAAAATAAATAAATCATTTATTTGTTGAAATTCGTAATCATACAAAAAAGTTAAAATTTATACAGTTAGCTATAACTTGATGAAAATAAATTGATCATAAACTAAAATTTGTTTGAAAAGTTTTGAATTATACTTTTAGATGCCGTAGACTTTATTTATAGAAACGCGTTATTGTTTTACTATAAAAAAACATTAAAAAAGTGGAGGAAATGTTACCATTTCTTCCAATATATTCAAGATCGTGATGTGCTACGCAAATTTTACTAATGATCGTGTTTAACGCGAAAAAATTTTCAGAATATGTATTTTCATAATATATTTTGAAGAGAATTTTTTGGTGTTGAACAGTTATAACAGAATTAAAGCAGAATATGTTAATGCAGTATAATTAAAGCGGTTCCTGCAAAAATCAAATAAATCTATTTTTTTAATCTATGTTATGGCATTAAATTGTTATTTGTTAGTAGCGTTATATTATGAAAAATTTCGTTCCAGCAAAAATTAAACAAAAAACAAAAACTATATGTTTAACACTTACAAAGTATGTTTTTGTTAAGAGTAATTTATAAAATTTTGTGAATAAAAAATGAAAAAATTATTGTTTTATACTTCAAATAATACTTCCTTCATTACCTTAATCATTATTTTAATGTTATACAAAAAGATAAATAGGATTAATAGGTATAAAATATTATGAGATAAATACACTGAAAGAAAGGATTGGCTGCTGCAGCAAATTAAATGGTAAAATATGGCATAGCATTTTTAATCGGCTGCAGCAGCCAATTTTTGGTTGTGTTAGCCAATCGAAATCCTATACTGACATTGCGGATAGGCTAACGCAACCAAAAATTGGCCGTTGTAGTCAATTAAAAATGCTATGACATATTTTACCATCTAATTTGCTGTAGCAGACAATCTTTTTTTTCAGTGTAGGTAATAAATATAAAATTTCCGCAAGAACAAGTCCAGACGTTTTTTGTTTTTTTAAATGAGTCCTTAAAATATTAATCAAAGCCTAAAACTTTGCTTTTATATATATTTTCGGAAAGAGGTTTTTAAAATGAGAATATTTTCGTTTCCTAGAAACTTAACTTTCAGACTTGCTCGTGCGGTTTTTGTAAAAGCACCCTTCAATGTATGAATATGATTGAATGAGATTCAATAAAAAGATTCTTCATGCTCGATAACGTGTCTCGAGAGTAGTCAGACATCTGGCGCCCGATACTACGCAAGTTCGAGCTCTTATCCAGCCGATCTGTACCGCTGTAAAATGCAAATCACGATAGAAATTCCTTATCTCGCGGCTCCGCCCGCTGGCATAGTCAAGTAAGGCAGAGACTTCGAGCCGGTTTAATTTATCGTCTCTCGATAGTTAGCTATTTTCAATCTTCACAACCACGTTTTATCCTCGCCTTAAAGATTCATTTAATGAAAAATAGCTGTTGGCTAATTTGAAATTGAAATACGTCTCAATAAACCGGTTATTTAAATAAAAGTAACGATATTCGACTTTTTAATAATAATACGTTATATAAATGTCAGATAAAATAATATTTTATAACTTTTAATTAAAAATAGCTTATTACGGACATTTCTTCAGATACATTATGTGATTTCGCGATTAGACAATTTTATGAAATAGGAAAGAGAAGAAAGAGTGAATTATAACGTATCGCACCTATGAAATCAAATCTATAATTGCCGTGTACCTTTAACATGCACAATATTATAGTCCAGGCAAAATAATATTTTGCTTGCATTGCGGACGGAGAGCATAATGGCTGATAATGTTATCTTCCCTTCATGGGACATAGAGAAATTCGCTCTAGTTAAGGACGTAATCGGTGAAATGGATCAAATGCCATTGATAATAGCCGTAACATTCATCAAACGACTAAAAGGCCACATCAATTAACCTTTGTTCGATTATATGCCGGATTCTCTTGCATTACGGCTGAAAGAGCGGCGGTATCTAGCATAGATCGATCTGTGAAACGTATGTATGAACACCACCTATGAATAATATATTCATATTCATCACTTTTGATCAATTATCGTTTCAAATTTTGATATTATTTATTACTGCATTTTAAAATACTTTTTTCGATAATTAAAAATTGATAATAAAATTAAAACATTTAAAAAAGAACAAATATTAAACTCATATTATTATAGTTATATATTTAACCGAAAATTTTATATTTAATTAGGATAATATAAGTAATATTAGGATATAATAAGTAATAAGTAAGAAAGAGCATAAAAATAAAAATTTATTATCCGAATCCTGATAACTGAACTATTCGGTCTGAATGAAAGGATTAATTAGTCCAAGTTCAATTATATTGCAACGCTTTATCGAATACAGGATTCACTGCTGAATGTCTCGCGGCTGAATGCACAAAGACTCCATTGTAACGCAATCGCAGATATAAAAAATAAAATCTTTTAATTAAATTTTTATATTTGATATCGTGGATTGTGAAGACAACCTACGGTGAGTTTAGGTAGAAATACTGAATAATAACTACTAGCAGGTTACTCGCGAACGGGGTGAATTGTACCGTACAGACGCGGAAGGAAACGAAATTATTCAAAACCTACAGTGTTAGTAGTAAACTACGCTGTGGATTTTATTGATATCCCTTTGCTGATGGACTTTGTTAACGAAGTACTATCGGTACATGATTCAAAAGACTGGTCGAACGAGTACCAGCCGCACGAGTTAACCGCCAGCCAATTACTTTGCAGAGATCCCTCGCCCGGACGACTCACCATATAGATGCAATGCAGAGCGCATCGAAGTCGCGCCGATGCACAAAGTGCACGAAGAGCCGCGCGACAGCGAGCGGCGTCAAAGGAAGGGTATACAAGGGTCTGAGAAATTCTACCGAAACGATTCGCCGGTAATCTTCGAACTCCCGAAGTCTGAAACTAACATTAAGCTCGATATTACGGGTGATATTACATCCGCGAAATTAGGGAAGCGTCGATCGACAGCCACATCACGCGCTACTACTCGTCAAGATCTCATAGGGTAGCCAGGTGTACGGTGAACGCGCGGAAAATCGTCTAAGGTATACCTCGCAAGTGTGCAACTTGCGAGGAAACGTATATAAAGGGAGCAACCAGTCCGGTTGATACCAAAGTTTGAACACTCCGGCGGAGAAATTTCGTGAACGATTCTAAGATCTTCCGCGATGATGTTTCACTCAAATTTCCGACGCGGCTCGTTAGTGTAGTTCACCAAGACAAGATCCGCAGCATATAATTATTATTTTATCAATTTGTTAATAAAAAAATTGCTCCGATTAACCTTTACAAGATCGAGATCTATTTTTTCAATTTTTATAATTTTATCTTGAGTAAGATTTGTTATGATTCATTATTTAATGAAATAATGAATTACAATTTAAGAAATTTTACTCAAGGAAAAACTGTAAGATTTTAAAGATTGTAAAACTATTATAATACTGTAAGTTTAAAAAAAAATAGTTATAGTGATGTTGAAAGAATATTTTGAAATAAGGAATACAATGATATTCCTTGCTTTAAAATATGACACTATATATTTCGGCGCCACTATAACTTTCCGGAGCTGATAGTAGATCTATTCAATTATATATATTATATTATTTATGTCTGCAAATTTGAATTATTGTTATTAAAATAAATTTATTCACAGCGTTCCACATATATTCTTTTTATACGAGTTATGACATTTGGTTCCTTAAAATTAATTATAGTGCCTTTCAGTTAACATACATTAAATAAATCTCACAGTCCTAGCGTCAGTAAATATGTTATAGATTTCAACGTCAGATTTAGAGAATTAAAAGGAAAATTGTCTACACGTTTTAAAAGGAATGTCGCTACAATTTTCTAAGGTATACTGGTGATAAGATAGTTGAAGACGCGAAGCCCAGAGAGAAATCTTCGAACTGCAATTCCTGGTCACGAATCGCAGCCTCGACACGGCTCGTCGATACTATTACGCGAACGCTCTCGACATTATACACGGTTGAACGCGTCCTACCCCTCTCGTCTTTAGAGTCAGCGAAGCTCGCTGCTAGGGCTGTCTCCATGCCCGAATAGCTCGGTGCACGGAGAGACGGATCAGGCGACGTCGTATGTACCTACGTCTTCGATATTACACCCGTAGGTTGAAGCTACGAACCCAGAGCGTGAACTCCAAACCGGAAGGAATGAGACGTACGCGTAAGTATCCGGGCTTTGGTTGGGCTGCCACCAGAAGCAATCCATCGTTATTTGCCGGAAGGATTCGTGAAAGCTGCGAAATATTGACTCGAGTCAGAGGTCTTCCTGCAAAGTTCATTCAGCAAATATTCGATGCTACGAGCCATTATTTAAATTCCTCCTGCACTTGTCGCGGCTGCATCTGCGGTTACGACGGATATTAAAATTGAACTCTCTCTTAACTTGGATTCCTCGAATAAAGTTTCGTGAAACTGATATTCTCTTCCTTCCTCTCATTCTCTCTCCTATCTTTATCTCTATTTGTTTATCTATTTATCTATCTATCTGTCATAAAGTTGTTAATTATTTTAGAATTGAAGGGTATATCAGAAAAACCGAACAGATCTAAAGAAAGCGATAAATTTTTAAGAAACAAAAACTTGTTATCTCCAAACCGTTCATTGTGAAATTATAATAATTTTCTTTAGACATATAATAGATGAGAAAATAAGAACGAAATGTTATGTATTGATAAATATCTTGTGGACCAATTAAAAAAAAATTTTTTTGGATTTGTTAGTATCTGAAGAAATTTATATTTACTGCGTATTTATTCCATAACACTGTTCCACAAAATATTAGTTTTTTTTTTATTGAACATGATGGGATTGACAGAATTTGCATAGAACGTCAAGATTTTGAGTAAATTGAAATAGGTAAAAAAGAGTGGTTTGACTATTTTCACTTCAATTTATTCAAAACCCTGACATACTACGCAAATTCTGCAAACCATGTTCAACGTGAAAAAATCGTCGAAATATGTGCTATGATACTTTGAAGAGAATTTGGGGATTGAACAATTTAATATTTCACGTTTATCTTATTACATAACATTAGTAATAATAAAGATATAGGTACTATTTATTAAAAAGAGGAAAAATACTTTAAATTTAAAGTGTAAAGCAATAATTTTTTCATTTTTTATTCACAAAATTTTACAGATTGCTCTTAATAAAAACATTTTCTGCAAATGTTAAACTCTTATATTTCCCATTTTGTGTTTATTTTTTGCAAACAATTTTGCAAAATTGTTTGCAATATGACACTATATTGACACAGAATAACTTGGCGTCAAAACCCAGATTTAAAAAAATGGATTTATTTGATTTTTATGGAAAACTTCAACTATGTTTTTACAAAAAAAAATGTAAAATTTTATATTTGATATTTCAGTAGAGATTAAATATAAGCTTGTTTTACCATAATATCATTCTTTTCGAAAAAAGCTGCGCACGTTAACGAGAGCATTAAATACAACGTCAGCTACTTTTCCCGTTATGAATCCTTCATCTCGGAATACCTCCGTCAACAAATCGTACGGAGCAGAAGTTACGAACGCTTAGACGGCGCGATACCAATCATAACTCGAAAGTCATAAAAGGAGCTTCCTTCCGTCCGTTCTCGTTAACCGCAACGTTTCCCGCCGGCGTTGCGCGCGGCGTGAGATATTAGTAACAAAACGCGCGAGCTTGCTCCTCCCCCTCTTCCCAGATGTCTTATTAAAGGAAACGAATGTACGAATGTTCGGGGAAACCTCACGGAATCCGCTGAAAGAGCCGGTTCAGC
>NW_017257313.1:337944-360048 GCF_001594055.1 Mycetomoellerius zeteki
AGCAGTGGTCCCGCGGGTATGAATCATTTCCGGCTAAACCGGAGGTCACCTCGGGACATAGCTCTTCTCAATCTTTCCTGCCTCCGCCCAACGTCTAGTCTTTACCTTAGCGCCCATCCTCTATTCGGGTTATCTCAGTACCGTGGGAGTGGCTCTCGCGCCCAAGTTTTAACGAGGAAAACACCAATCTGCTTCGGCGAATATATGGTTCGTTACATATTATGTATACTCTCGACCACGCAGGATCCGACCGCGCATTTAGTAAGTCGTAAACTGTATTAGTAGCGAGCGAGAGATTTCCTCCGGTCAGCCCACAAATTCCGCTGTTCCGTAGAAATTGTACGTCGGTGATTTTTACTGTACATTTTTCTGACCGGCAGACAATCGTAAAAATTAATTTTTCGGGATGTCTTTGGACGAAACGGTCGTTCGCGATGCGATTCCGTTTTATCGCATATTTCTCGATACATTCGCGAGTATACGTGAAATTTTATACACACACAATTTCATTATAAAGTATTATCTATTCACATTTTTTTGATTTATCATGAAAGGATCAAGAACTTTTTAAGAACTTCCTGAGAGAGCTGCGTTTATAATAAGTAATCAGCCAAAGTAAACTTATTAATCTGGCAAGGAAAGTTAAGGTGCTAATTAGATTTTGCAGACTTTCTTTACCGTCTTGATATTTTACATTTTTTTCATCTTACGAGAGGGACGAGATAGTTTACAACTGTAAAATTGCTTTTCAGGAAAAAAAATCTCTTATGTTTTAAATAACACAAAAACAGATTTCTTTTTTAATCGAATAATTGAATACGTTACACAAAGCAGCGATGGTATTCTAAACGAGAAATAGATAGAAAAACCAATTCCATATGGACGAAGGTTATATATCTGAAAACGCAACGTAAACATCAAACAGCGCGCTTATTATACTACCATTCTTTTATCAAAATATGCAATCTCTTTATATAATAGAAAATTATATAACAATTCTAGAATTTTAAGAATTATTATTTCTTCGATATATTTTATTATTTACCTATAAAAAAAACTTTTAAAATGCACATTAGAAAATATTTAGCATTTATGTTAAAATTGCTTCTTGTTAAACTTTTTTTGTTGAATTTTTGACACATTTCCGGATGTTAATATAACACAAAGTGTTATTTGAATATTTTGTATTAAATTGATATTTTACATTTCTTAATGTTAAAATGATGTTAAAACAATGAATAAAACTAAATTGTTAATAAATTGTGTTATATTTGACACATTTTATATATGTCAAATTTATGTGTTAATTTAATACAAGATGATAGAAAATAACACGAATATTCTTTTAAGAAAATAAATATAAAAAAGGTAATGACACAGTTTGTAAATAAACAGTGGAAGTTTTAGTATTTTTTAGTATTTTTTTAATAAAATATTTATGATATGTTAAATTAATATATATTTTATTCATTTATCTTAGAATTTACGTTCTAAAATAAATTATTTTTATGATATTTGTTACTCATAAATTGTATTATTTTGACACTAAGAAATGTTGATTGTTTATTATAAATAACAATTATTTATAAATAACAAAATTTATAAATTACAAAATGTTAATTCTAAGATAAATTAATAAAATTTAACATATTAAAAACGTGAATTCTACTAAAACATATAAGTTCTATCTACTAAAATGTATATTATATAACAACACATCATAAATATTAATTTTGCTAAAGAAATATGTTTCCACAATTTGTTTACAAATTATGAAATTTTTATGTTATTTTTTTACATAATATTTACATTACTTCTAATATATTCATCTTATATTAAATTAATACAAAGATTTAAATGGATAATTTGAAACATGTAAAATTTAACACAAATTTTCCAACTATGTACATTTAAACAGAACTTTTCGTATTATGCTATTTTTTTCAAGCAAAACTGTATTCAAATTCTACGTTCACGTCTTATATTTCATCATGTCAAGCTAACAAAAGCGGCTGCCTGCACCGAATCGATAGGGTCAAACATAGGATCGACGTTCACCAAGACGACACAACCTGACGGAAGGCCGTTATGTGCGAACGAAGGACGAGACCCTCGGGGCTTGCAAAGCTCTTCGTTTTCATCACCCCGTCTCGTCGCGCGTCCCGCTACGTCATCTAGAACCAGGTCGGTTCCGGCAAAGGCAGTAAATGATTGAACAAAGAGGCGAGAGCGCCTAGCCGTGTAAAAATAACGATCCGACACATAAAAGTGACCAGCAGGAGATGCCAAGGTAACACCGGTACCGTCTTACCCTCCCTTTCGAACACCCACGAACCGCTCCTAGGCTCCAACCTTCGTAAATCTTCGCGAAAACGGAGAAATACGCCAGCTTGGGGCAATTTGTTTTTATAGGGAATCGTAGGGCGGAGGTACGCCACTCGGGGCATTACCTCCGGGTATCTATGCGGAGATGCTGAAATTCCCGCTGGCGCCAGATAACTTGGCTGGATCTTTCGCCAGTTTCGAGGGGTAAAGGGGTAAAGGTCAGTCCCGTGTGGGGCATCTAACGAGCATGATCGCGGAACGCGATGTAGTGCGAAGAATCCTAAGGGGAGATCATGCCAGATGATTTCATAGAGCAAAGTATTTCTTCAAATAAATTTTTCTAGCACTATCGTGAAATTCGCAAGTCCATGAAACAGACGTATACCGTTTTGAGATTTTCGATCTTACGTGCAAAATGAGAATGTCACCGTGATAAAACGATTCTACGATATCTAGAAGAGTAAAGCGAATTCAAACCATTTGAAACGATCTTGTAGAATACATTTCATCCTAAAGAGTTCGCATAATAGCGATCACAGGTGTCAAAAATCGCAGGAATAAGGTTACGAATTCAATGGAAACATTTCGGGAGTTCGACTTTATAAAAATGATGGCCGTACGAAGTACAATAGGCATGAACGCTAAGCATTAAATAGATGAAAAGTGAAAGTCGTAAACGACATAAACTAAATAAGAGAAGTGCAAATTATAGTCAAAGATAAATGTGAGAATAATATTTTTATATATATTTTCAAATATATTTATCTCAAATATATAATGATTATGCGCCGATTACTTTTGGACTCGTAATACAATCAAACTGAAATAATAATAATCTTACAAATTGAATTTCATCGTCGATTTGATGCTACTAGCTTCTTAAGAAAGCCATGAATCTAACTTTTTTATTGAATACTACTTTATAAAGTTCAAGTAAAAACAAGTTGAGTTGATTTTATATAACGGAATTTTAATAAGACTTTTATTACATAATCGCACCTCTTTTATCGCTTTATTGAATAAATTCGTTATACATAAATTTCAAATACATTTTCCCAGTTATATAAACTGCGCGCCGATTACTGTCAGATTTGAAACCTCAAATAATAATAATACTTTTAATAATAATACTAATAAGCGTCTTAAACTACTGCAAAGAACTTATTGCGAAAAATATTACCCCAACCATTTAATAAAAATTGAACTACTGTAGAGTAGAAGTTACTAAATCTATTAAAAAAGTCATGGGTTTATCGTAATTTATAATTGTCCGAAAATAATAGAATCTTTTAATCACATAAATCTTAAATATAGGTGGATTATTATATTAAAATTGAGAAAAAAAAACAGAGAAAGATAATTAATATTATATATTAAAATTATCTGACTATGTGTGACCAAGAAATCTCTTGTTATTAAACAAAGGGAATACTTCTATTGATAGCAATAAGGTTGATTCCCAAGCACGCAGAGAACGGAAGCATTGCAATAGGGGTGAGTTGCGTTATCCAAAAACAGTAACAATATCACCCAAGGGGGACCGAGCCAGTAACTTTACATCGCGCACGTCCGCTCAACTCACTCTCAACTTCCACTTCCACGTGAAGGAATTCTAGTTGGAAATGTGGAATCTCGGGTACGCGAGTACGAACGACAGGGATGGTTCGAACCGCTGGAACTGCTTGGTGTTCCCGCAAGCAGTATCCCCTTTTATTCCCCGGGAGATTTTTGCGAGACCTCACTTCGACTGCACTCCATCCGGAAGCTTCTTTCTCATCCTCGAGATAAGGCATCTCAATTTCAGCGGCTCCCAACCCTCTCTCGCCCGCCAACGTCGGCGCCTTCCACCGTCGCCATCGCCTTCCTCCGCGGGGGACCGTCTTTAACTCGATATATAACCGAACCGCAAAATATCGATCCTGGCAATTGCTGGTTCGTTGCCGAAGCACTCCTCTACTACGCGGCATGACCTCACGGTCGAGAAAACAGAGTTACCTGGCTTTCAGAAGGGGATCGCAACGGTCGTCGTCGTCGTCGTCGTCGTCGTCGTCAGGAATCGGACGTGGGAAATAAGGTACTCGGCGTGTCTTGCCAGAGGATTCAACGAAACAGATTCAATTGCACAACTTCGTCAACCTTGGTTATAGTTGGAAATAGATGTGTATATACATCATATATATTATACATATATATTATACCTGTACATATACATTATAACTGTATATAAAAAATTTATATATATCCTTGTTAAGAAAATATTTTATAAGAATACTGAAACGGTTGTTTCATAAGAATTTCATGAGTGGTCGTTTGCACAATGTTTCCGAGACTTCAAGAACAACTATCGTTCTGCAGTTTTCTTTTTATTTTTAAATAAATGCCCGAAGACAGCTTCCGTATAAGAAATTTTCTGAATATCCTCTTGAAGAATCTCTAACGAATAACACTCACTAATATCATTATATGCGATAGTATTATATAGAACTCACCAACTCATGACTTAATTACGCTTTTTTAATCTTTAAGAGCAGATCCTTTGAAGTCTCTTTAGGAACGTTGATTAAATTTTGTAAAAGTCCTCATCCCTATTATTTTTGTTCAATAATTCTTTTCAAAAGTACAGCTGTATTTAGTTACTTATTCAATAATTCAGTAATTTGCACCAAATTATATTACGATATTATGTGCATATATAACATTAATTATAATTTGAACTATAATTTTAGTTATATAATTATATTTCTATATAAAATTATAATAACAGTTAATGCAACAGTTGTGTACGAGTTGTATGCAAATTAATCCTGCTGCACCTGACATAACAATATAACGATTAGAAATTGCAACACAGAGCGCAATTGTACTTGAGATCACCTATCCCACTAGACTTCCGGTCAAGCAAAGTTATGCTTCAAACTCAAAGCAGGATGCACAAGTAAATTTATCATATATGTATATATATATATATACGTATAAAATGATTTCATTCAATGACGAGATAATAAAGCTTCTCTCTCTCTCTCTCTCTCTCTCTCTCTCTCTCTCTCTCTCTCATATGTAAAATTTTTTAAGCATTTCATTTACTGCCTAGCTGTATAGAATGATATTCCATTTATAGTGTCCGTATTATCTTTCTCGTTTGGAATTTTTAAAAGCAAGTTTTATGAGCACTTGTTTTCGCGATCATCACAAATTCACAGTTAATTAAGCAAAATAATTCTCTGTCATATTCATAGATATATCAAAGCAATATAGTTCCGTCATCCTTATTAAATATATCATATTTAGATATTTAAGATACTTCCGTATTCACAACCATCATGTAACTATTTGTGCACTCGCACACAACACATGCACACATCAATTTGGGATATACATTTTTTCTCCTTTTTACTTTTATTTTTATATTTATTTTTTATTTTTGTTTACTGTATTTAAGTCTACGATCAATTAATTTTGCTATTTACTTTTTCACGTAAAAATGCATCTATATTTTAAGGGACGTAGTCCCAGAACATCTAATAAGTAACAATTCTGATTCTGATTCTCTCTCTCCAATCTATCAAATCCGACATTGGCAAAATCAGTTGCATTATAAACAAGAGCAAATTACATAATGTATTAAATAACATGCATAAATCTCCAGTTTACATTCGTGAAAGGAGTAGAAAGAGATAAAGACATAGAGAGAGAGAGAGAGAGAAGCTTTATTATTTCGCCATTAAATGAATCTGTGCTCTAATTTTACTCTTTCAACAACTCTCTCGTGGAAGCACTAATTCTTCCTTCGTTAAGAAAAGACATTAGTATCAACGACAACCTTCCCATGCCCGTTGACGACTGGCAAGTTCCGAACATCCCAAAGAAGCTTCGACTGCGCCAACTTAGGTGTCCTTTTAAGCCGAGGCAAAGTGGCGAGTTCGACCCAGCCATCCTCGACACCCGCTTTTACCTCTCGCTCATCCTACTCAAGTTGGAAAATAGAATCGAGAGACGCGACTAGTAAAGGAAGGGAGAGGGAGAGAGAGAGAGATGATGGCGCAGAAGAGAGCTAGCCTTCTTGCAGCAGCTGTCAGATACTCCCATGCATTTATCAAATAAAATAACTCCACCTTTTCCCTCTCCGACTTTTAGTTCCGTTTGTGACAGCAACTAAAAATCGCACACATATACAACCATGCGCGAATTTATCTTCTAATAGTCTTTCTTTCAAAAACATGAAGGCATTTCGCTTTATGATAAATACAAAATACTTAAAGCTAATAAAGATAATAGCATCATTTAATAAAAATATAGCTTTAAACATTTAAATTAGTGATATGACTTCTTAACTGAAATAATGATTAAGTCGACACAATACCTGTATACAAGTGTATTATTTTTGCATTCTAAAAATAAAGCCGTAATAACAAACGCAGATGCGCATTCTATGAGTTAGTTGACAGTATCTCGTTCGCATTGATTTATTACAAATCATACGGTTATAGTGCGGGCTGTGAATTTAAATTGAGAATGAAAAATGCGCGTGAAAGGATGGCGTATGCGATTTACGTGCATCTTCATGCTAGCACGTATGCTGTTGATACGAAGAATCTCTTTTAGCAGTTTGACTCTTTATTGTCTGGTTATACAAGATCAGTTAAAGTTCTCAACAGCTAAAGCGCTGCATGTGTTTGTGTAATTTGCTTTATATGTATGTATAGTATAAAACAATATATATCTTTATATAATATATATAAAACGTAAATCGATATTTTAAGAAAGCTTAAAGCGATAAAGCGATGTCGCTCTTTATACGCATATAAACATTATTTTATTATATTTTATTATGACACGCGTCAAGATGTAGTGAATGTATGATAATTCACAGATGGCAATAGCCAATAATAATTGCGATAATAAAAAATAAATCGAGATAGCACGTGCATACAGGAAACAGGTGTATGAGTTAACGAAATTAAATAAGATGACGTGTAATGTAACATGCAACTCTGAATAAAGGACCATCCGGCCCAATAGATACGTAATATTGCTCCAAACTTTTATATCCTTCATAAGGCGTCTAAAAAGGAAAAAAATATAAACTACTATATATGTATAATAATATATATAATATCTACATGGGCATATTCAAGGAGTGGGGAATTTAAACTCCCCCTCTTTATCCGTTTATTTTTTATTTTTAATTATAAAAAGATACAACTTTTGATTATGCTTATTCATCATTTCTTCTTTTCTTTTTATTTAATTTTAATTTAACATTTTTAATGATAATATGTTTAATAATAAATTAATATTTTTAATAATAAGTATTTTTTAATACCTAATATTTAGCATTTTCTTATAGGAGGAAACCTATTTTTCCTTATTTTGTTTTAAATTTCTTTACCTAGAAAAATTATCACGAATATTCTACATATAATAATAATAATAATAACATAGTAATATTAAAAAATTATACATTTTTTTAACAGTTGTATTTTGGCCATACTTTCTTCAGTAAAAAAAGTTATGATGTTTACAAAATCTAATATTTTTTTCATTTCAAATAAGAAACGAGAAGAAGACAATCTAAGCTTTAAAATATAGGTATATTTAAAAAAGCAATTTGTTAACGTAACAAATTGCTGTTTGTGATAATAGAATTTATAAACTTTCCACCGAAAAAAAAATTCTTAATATGTTCATGAACGTTTATAATACATATTTCATTATAGCATTTTTTCATTAATTTTATACTGGTATTTTAATATACCAAAATATGTGACGTAATTAAGACTTACACGCGGATAAGCGCCTCAAATAGAAGTTTAAATAAGAATTTCAAGCACGTGGATAATTAATTCATGTATAAAAAGTTTTCCAATCGCGTACATACTTCAATTTTTAGTAAACGCAAAGAGTAGTTTGAGTTTCCCTTTTGGAGCTACAAGCTCGATCAAAGGACATGAAAAAAGTTTACACGATGATCGCTCCGATGGGAAGGCTTTATGCATTACATGCCGTCTCATGGCGTAAGTAGACAAATATTTCTTCCCACATTGAGACGAAAAGTAAGCGTCAGGATGAAACTTTCTCACTAAATAAAAACTCCAAATTTTGCCCTATAAGTCCAACGCGAAAACTTTGTTTACGGAACCCCCCACGTGAGCAAATGCAATGAGTGCTTTGTATATTTGAGTATAACGTGGTCTTCTGCAAGACCAACATTAAAATTAATGGGTCGACGCCGTTGCTCAGCAGGTGGTGTGATTTTAAACGTCACCTCACCTAACTCACTGGCTTTCTTCGTTAATATTCGGCTCGGTGTTTAATGCATGGTATCAGCGAAAATTAATACATCCACGATACTCCTAGTTATGAAAAAATTATATTTTTAAATACGGTACACCATGGAATAATAATAATTCTTTACCGAAATCGAAATTTTATTTACTTTACGAGAAATCCCTGCAAAGTTGTAGCCATCAATTGGATAAATTGGAATTGGAGTATTTGCAATCGACGAGTGAAATTAAATAGTCAGCACAAGCAACAAAAAATCGATGAGCATCGGATTTTCATAATCCGGAATTTGTCTTTCCGCTTGGCTATCGCGTTTCAACATTCATATATTTCACCGTTTCCTGAAATTATTTTCCATATTTTCGATATTTTAACTCCAATATTTTAACTGCGCATATAACTTCAATCCCGGAAGAGGAATATCCTATTATTCTTGCGATTTTTAGATATAGCCCGGAGGAACTGACTGCAGCAAACGACTGCCATTTACTTTGCATACGCCATCGCGAACGTATGTATAAGATTTGCAGCGATCTGTCCGATATTGTTTCGTTTCGAATGCCGATCAGTTCTATACTCGCAATTTACATCAACCATGAATTCCAAAAATGACCAACGTCACTTTATATTTTCTTAACGTGATGTGTACATACAATAGAATTGAAAGCCTTCAGCTGTAGGAAATTGACCTATCATATTCGACTATTTTTCTCATATTCGAACACACCGATTTACATTTTACAATTAATAAGACTTTGCTCCTTAATAAGGAAATTTCTCGCGCGCCACGTTGCGTGAACGCGGAGTCACGTGTCCGAACTTCGAAATTGCAGTTCAGTTTAAGTCGTAAATCATTGCGTAATCGTACTCTGCGACCAACTCACACTTTTGCGTCTTGTCGCCCGTATATTCTTTCTTTATCGCCCATTAGACGTAAAACAAAGGTAACATGACGCAATAGCACTGATAGCGTTCCCTGCAGACTCAACTCACGTTCATCTTTGGACACTACGAGCGTCGCAATCTACTATCACGCAATCAATGAGCTTTTTCTAAACTAATTTTCTAATGTTTAAGATTTTATAGAAAATAATATTGACATTTAGAGGAATAAAAAAAACTTTAACATAGAAAGAAAAAAGTTAATAAATTGAAGTTTAAAAGTAAGTAAATTAAGTTAAAAGTTATTAACTTTTTAACTTTTTATTTAACTTTTAACTTATTAACTAGTTACTACCCCAACTCTGCCTTTTAGCGACATAAAAAATTTGTAAGAATCACTTTGTTCCTTTCGTGCAGTCTAAAAAAAAGTTTAAATTTGTCGCACAATGGATTATCAATGCGTAGTCGAATCTCGTGATCGATTCGTGTTTTCGCATCTTGTCACCCATCCGTGAATTTAGCGTCTAAAGTGCTAAATTCGGCGATAGAGGATTTTGACGTATCAATATCCGTATTAATTGCTCTACTTGATTACGTAGCACGCCTCTCGTGATTCATTAATCGCTTCGCATTTGATCAGACAAACGACGCGGACGTTCATCGAAACGATCTGTTTTCCGATACATGCGTTATGTATATCGTGGCTCGTCAGAGATCAATATCAAATGAGTTAACTTAAATGTGATTCAATTTATTCCTATAACTATATATCATATCATAGGTAATTATATAATAAATATTTTATCATAAATATTTGTTGCTAATATCGTTCTGCAATCACAACGACACACATCACCGATGTTATTAGCACAACCTACCGAGAGTAACCTGTGATGCGAATGAACTGCCACCATCGTTCTTGTACTACTATACGCACGGTACCCTTTGTGTCTAACAACATTTTTGTCAACTCTAACGACGCGCAGCATTCTTATAATAAACGGTGTTCTATTCTACTTTGCTCTGCTTCATTCATCACTATGTTCCCTCGATCCCGGAAACCTCATCAATATTCTCATTAAGATTTCGAAATGTCGCATTATAGTAAATAGAATTTTCTCAAATCTCATGAAATTGGTGGTGATTCGTGGTGAGTCAACGCAGCAAACGAATCAGCTGCTCATTCATGTTGGTAATCATTGAAGTTGGGTTTTGCAACTACCTTGAATTTTCACATTTTTTCGCCTATTCCTTTTGCCTTTTCCGCCTTTTAAACAATTTCCTTTCCAAGTGTAAACGAGTGGCTACGTTTACACCATGCATTTAAGGCATAGGCTGAAGCTTATACGTCAAATTCGACTTTCAATTATTTAGGTTCTTTGATGTCCACTATGGTGTAAACAGTAGGTAGATGATTTATTTAGGTAGGATTTATTTATATAGGTCAAGTCACAAAATGGATCTATCGGTGCAAATGTAGTCAGTGTTGAGGATGCCGAATTAAACGATGGACAATCATCTCGACGTATCGGTAACTGTAATTACCTTGCGCAATCGCAATTAGCATGTCTTTCGCGATCATCCATAACCATAACCTGCTCGTTTATCGCACCGCGTTCAATCGCGAATGGCGAATGGCTCATCGAATGGAACTCGACGAGCACGTACCATGCACCATCCAAAGTATCGAGAAGCCATTGAGAGGAAGCGTCAACGGACGGTAACGGACCACGTCGCAATGCATTAAACGAGACGAGTGATTCCACTCACCCGTGATATTTGCGAGGCGAAGTTCGTGTCGCCATGTTCGTCGATGACGCGTAACTTGATCGGTTTTCGCGAGCAATGTAATAATGGTTATGTCGTCTGCGTGTTCAGAAGGTAAAGCCAACCGGTATTCATATTCGAGTCTTATATTTAAGAGTGTTTTTCAGAAAATCTTAAGACGTCATGAATCAGTCAAAAGGCAGTATTAATAATCTGTTCTTATTTTAAGATCATTTTAAGATCGTCAAGATGTTAATACACAGCCTTTTGATTGGTTTATAACATCTTAGTATTTAAAACTGTACTTAAAACAGTCTTAAATATAAGAATCGACTATGAATACCGCTCAGAAAGCCGCATAGTATCTTAAGACATACTTAAGACAGTCTTAAAATAAGGACGGATTATGAATACCAACTTCAGTGAGCGTTCAGTACGTGATTCTTTATTACGATTGATTTGTACATTTAGAATATTTAGATCCAGCAAAAAATTAAGGAGACGCTAATCTGTTTTATTCACAAAAATACCATTTTTGTTCCACACCGTGACTTCATATTAGTTTCACCAAAAACTTAATCACTTAGAATTCCTTTTCTAAGATTAAAATACACATGTTAATGTATCTGGTGTATTTTGTGTCCAAAACAAGAAAAAACTAAGAAATTATAGATTTCTTTGTTCATTTTATCTCATTATGGCGATCAATTTACCGATTTACACATTTACTTTATTAGAAAGGTTATGCAAGTTATATACTCGAAGTAGAGACAGAACCAAATATAAAATAATGAAATGAATGTGAATAATTAGAATTAAGTTT
This sequence comes from Mycetomoellerius zeteki, assembly GCF_001594055.1. Taxonomy (NCBI): domain Eukaryota; kingdom Metazoa; phylum Arthropoda; class Insecta; order Hymenoptera; family Formicidae; genus Mycetomoellerius; species Mycetomoellerius zeteki. The sequence continues at coordinate 350,027 of NW_017257313.1, forward strand.
AGAAACCCGAGCAAAAATATTCTATTATGCGACAAATTGTGTAGGATAAACTACCCAAAAACACTGCTTAAAACTTGAGCTTTATGGTGCAACTATTAGATCACAGCAACTAATGTAATTCACACAGAACAAGTTTTTTTGGTTAACTAATCTGTTTGGTTAGCTAATCTCTATGAAAAACAGTTATAATCATTATAGCGATAAAGGAGACGTATTAAATTTTATGATTTTGACCATTTTCTTATTGTATTAATTTATCACGAATAAGTTAATCGGTTTTTACATTAAATTGTTGCTTTGTGAATCTGTATCATTTATATTGTGTACATATATGTCTGCTTTATACGGTTACGTAATGATCTAAAAGTACGCATTTGAAAATTTAATCCAGCCCGTAAAAAAACAGTAATGTAGATAACAATAACGCGATGATATAGCTTACATTTTGTAACGGTTTGTATTTGAATTCTAAATAATAAAGGTGAAAATTGGGGATCAAGTACCAAAGTTGCTGGCTCTAGACCTACCCCGATTACGCTGGAGTTGACTGTTGATCGAAAACTTACTTATGTGAATTCTGTACGTAAAAAATGTTTCAAGTATTTATAAGGATTTATATTCAATAAAAAATAAATGCCTTTTTTACCTTAACATCGTTTTTACAATAAGTAATATTTTTTTATAGTGTATACTTCAGAAGACACTTGCCCAAGAGTACGCATTTTTATATTCTTACAAGGGAAACTACAGAAGTGCAATTCATCGAGTTTTTCGATGCGAGTTTTTTTAGTGATCCTTGAGGCCAAAAAAAATTTACGTGTCACGGCGTTTATCAACATGCGACTTTGTTTTCGAATTATTTTCTGAAAATCGCGAAATCTTGTACAAGTTATACAGCATGAAAGAAAAAATGTGTGCTCTTGATCTTACTCTATCTATGTGTGCGATATTGATATAATAGTATATAACCATGTGTCGATATTTCATAAATCGTATGTTTGTATTATTGTAAATCGAATGTATGTATTGTAAATCGCATTTGATCCCGTAAAAGCGGATCCCGTTTGATTGTCACGCCAGCATTTTTTTAAAGGAAACAAACAATCACATATTAAAAAATTAAGCGCTCATTGACAATGAACAATTTTGTTTTTCAAAAGCCAATGCATCAGCAAAAAAAGTATGAACCTGGTTCTTATATATTTAGAATAATTTAGATCCAATCAATCATATTTATAAGGTTAGCTTGACTATAGTAGGCTAGCAGCTTTGCAACTGTTTGTAAGATTTTTTAATATGGCTGTTATACATTTAGATCCAATGAGAAGAACCAACAGCAAGAACTAATCATAGATGTTGATATAAAGAATTGATATTGTTTTCTAAACGTAACATATTTAAGCAGAACAAAGCTGCTAGCCTGCTACCCGTTCGATTAAAATATGCTTGGACGCGTTCAAATTAACAAAGTGGCTAACCTGCTCGCCGAGCAAATGAATATGATTGGTTGCTTTTTTTGTTAAACGTAGTCATTGAGTCCGAAGAGTTCCGATTCAAAAGATCTACATGTTAATGCGTTAATTAATTCGTCCAATCTAGATTATATGCATTTTTCATTATTCTTCGTATCTACACTTTTCGATATCGATCGTTATATCATTTCAGAATGACGTATTGACGCGCACGAATCGCATTATTCCGTGAGTTTCGCATTATTCGCGAGCGCGTGTGATCGAGTATTGCGAGTGCATCGCGAGTGCATCGCGAGTGCATCGAGGGATCGTCGTAACGGATTAATCAAGAGGGAGATGACTGCTCCACACGTGCGATGCACTCTGGTGAGTGTATGCATATCCACGTTCTATTTCTGGTGTTAAATTACTTTAAAACTTTTTTGTCACGAGATACAGATTTTCCCCTAAAATGTTTTCTTTCTCTCCTTTCACTTATATAAATACAATTTTTATGAATAAATCGTCATGTAAAGGAAATTGGAGTCGTGACATGCAATTTTTATTGTTATTTTTAAATAAAAAAAAACAAGCAATAATTGAAGAATTTTTTTACATCTGGAGGCATTTATAATAAATTAAATATCTAGTTTATAATTTTCCTAAAGACAGATAAGTTAATGTAAACTTGTTGTAATTTAGTTCTCCCATCGCTTGATATAAATAAATAAAATTTTTTATGGATTTTCTCTAAAATTGTCAAACAAAAATTATCGCAATAAACGATTTCCATTGCTATTTTTTTAATAGAAAATCCATCTTTGTTGCACGCGCGCGCGCACATACACACGCACACAGAATATTTTTTCTAAAACGCGTCGGTAATTTATATAATACATCTTCCTAAAGACACAGATAAGTTAATATAGTTGGAATTTCTCTTTTCCATCGATATGAATCAATAAAATTTCTATATTGTCTCTAAAATCATTAGGTAAAAATTGAAACTGCTGTATTATACAATTTTAATAAAAAAAAGTCTTTTGCGCAGAAATACATTTGTCTTATAAAAAAAATGAATGAATAATTTATAATAAATTTTCCTAAGAACAGATAAGTTAGTAGACTTCTAATTTTCTTTTTCCATCGCTTGATATGAATAAATAATACATATTTGGACATAATATATATTGTCTCTTCTAAAATCGTCGAGTAAAAATTGGAAACTGGAATCATGATTTCCGTTGCTTTCGGAATAGAAAATACATCCTTGCTGTAGAGAGAGAATACATTTGTCCTACCAAAAGTGCGTTGGATAATTCATAGTAAATTATCCTAAAGACGAATAAATTAATATAAACTTTCCATGACTATAATTTATTGATGATAAATGAATAAATATTTTACTATATAAATTTGCGATTTAAATCGTGACCGCGCGACAAATGATCTCAGTCGAAAGTAATTTCCAATGATCGACGGTGTCGCATACATCATTTCTGTAACGATAAAGTCCCATCTGCGGAGTAACTTCCTCGACAACATACGCGAAGGATTATGGAAATTCGAAAGCTCCGGGGTTTCTACGTTGTTTGAATAAATTCGGTTCACACGAAGTACTGATATCGCCAAAGTGTTCGCACGGATTTATTCTTAAGAAGAACAGTGGTATGCACTACAAAATTCAATTTCAATATACGTGTCAATATATTGAGAAAATTAGAGAGCTTCGGTTGTTCCTTTTCAATACAAATATGCTTTTCCATCTCTTTTTGATACCTACAGGATATATTGCACAAATAATATACATACGAATAAACACATTTGTTTGATTCCATTAAATGGAAAAAAGTTTTTCTGTATGAATGTTTATCGCTTTTCGTATAAAAAAAGACCAGATATATTTTATTTATATACCAATATATTTCATTTTCTCTTCTCTCACTTAATTCCTCCATCTTAATCAAAATTTAATAAAAATAATTGTCTTTTGTATTTAGTGTGATTAATAATTCTCTCTCTCTCTCTCTCTCTCTCTCTCTCTCTCTCTCTCTCTCTCTCTCTCTCTCTCTCTTTCTTCATCTTCTTCTCGTTTTTCTTTTTTCATATATTTTTACATTAAGCATACGTAAGGCTTTTGTTACTAATACTGTAACAGTAATATCATGATTATAATAATATATTGCAAAAAAATTTTTCTCAACCGAAACACCATTAAGGAACATAATAATATAAATATACTTTTATCGATAAAAAATTATAAGCAATGGAAAAAGTATTGGAAAAAATATGCCATACCGAAAAAGCGTTTCAGGATTAATTATTACATACTAAAGCACTTTAGTACGCCAGCTTTTAAAGACATGCGCAGCATTTTTTTTCCGAGAGCAATTTCATTGACATATGTTTGGCTTTTGGTCACAAAATTTCGTTTCTTCGATCCCGCTGGGAAGGCAGTGGAGCGGAAGAAACGAATTCATGAGTGGATACGATTTATTGCTCATATTTACATAAACAGGAAACATGACACAAATGTGCCGGTCTGCGAAAAATTCGCAATTTATGCAACACGATAGCTGTTCGCGCATTTGAGCCACTAAATGGAACGTTCGGGAAGGAACGGAATAATAAGCGAGTGAAAAAAGTTTCTGCTTGAAAGCTCCCGTGAAATGAAAATTATGTCGCAAGAAGTGTGCGCGAGTTGTATATTATTACATCGCAGAAACCCGACATCAAGAGTAGAGTACCTACATTTCGCGTTTTCGATATGAAATACCATTTTTAATGTTAAGCACGTAAATTAAATGAAAAAAAGGAAATAAAAAAGTCAAAGTCCCAAACTTTGCGACACCTCTTTGTCAAGAATATCCGACATGTGAATTATGCGTATCTGGAGACACGATAGTGTCTCGGTATTACTTAACAATAATGATGAAATAGAAACAAATAATAATCGTATACACAATTGAAATTGAAAAAGGAATCTCACGATTTATATGAAAAAAAGTTTTTAGTCAATTTTTGCTTGAATTTTTTTATATATTACAGATCTTGCATCCCTAATAAAAAAAAATCTCAATTTATAGAACATTTCTATACCTCATTCACGAAGAGTACAACCATGATTCAAGCAGGTTGTTATCAAGTTGGAGGATTTGAGCATGTTACTTAGTGCCGCCATGCACTTATTTATTGTCGTACACTTGGGCTGTCCAAGAATACGACAAATAATAACGCATGCGATATTGAGTAACGTGCTCGAATCCTCCATCGACTTGATTACAACCTGCACGGAGTATTGTAGTTTTATTAATGAATGAGAGAGATTTACATTAAAATTCTTCGAAATACAATGTTGTCCCACGATTGTCATATTTTCAGGGTAAATTCTAAGAGAAAAAATTCTCTCGGTATGGGGATGCAAGAATTGTATACAAAAATTGCAAGAATAATATATAAAAAATTCAAGCTAAAATCGACGGAAAACTTTTTTTCATATTTTCTGAATTAAAAATATTTGGAAATCTTTCATAAAACCTATTCGTATGTTTTTGTACATGTAATATAAATTATAGATTAACAGTACAGCTACAATCGATTTATGGAATAATTATTTTTTATATAAAAACTTTAAAAAAGAAGCCATCATTAATCAGCACATTCAGAGGGCTACATTATCAAAATATCATACTACTTCACTTTCCAATTCAAAATGTATACAGCCAAATAAAATGTTAAGTAACAAAGAACACACTCACACATACATATATTTGTGTAATAATACGTTTAAATTTAAGAAGAATAGGGAAATATGCGTAATTAAATGTTAAAATGTATCTTAAAAAACGTTTCAAAATGTTTGAAAGTAAAAATACGTTATAATAAATGTTAACTATCGTGCATTGGCATATTAGCGCCATGCTGTAACAGTGAGTTACTAAACAAATAATTCTAAGTAATTGCTGGAAGTCGCCACTTAATAGCGGATTAAGAGGAAGAGATTATATCTACACTGGCCATAATACCACCTTCTCTAATGTTTTTATATGTGCTCCAAAATACGCGGAATGCAATTGTCGCGAGGATAAGTGATCAATATTCCGCAAGTGACAAATAAATAAATAAATAATAAATTACCTATAATTGCTCCGCCGTTGCCTGATGCCTCCCAGACCTCCTCTACCTTTCTTATGTCTCCGTGGCAGCTTCCTTGTTGCACTGGAGCACTCACGAAAACACGACCGCGCATTGATAATCAGAATACAACAATCGCGCGATACTTTATACGGCATTCCCAATATTAATCCCGATGCGCACTTTATAACATAACGAAATAATACCGCGTGAAAAAACGATTCACTGAAGCTGAGATTCGCTTACTCGTCGGAAGTCATTTTGAAAAAGCATCTCCCTGATGCTTTTTCATTACGTTCACGCACACTCCGCAAATGAGATTATAATCACGCGCACTGATGATCTACGAATCACGACAATCGTGCGACACTACACTTCCGAAAATTAATCACTTCGTAATAACGCGGATCATCACGAAAGATTCGAACGAGTTACGATTCCGCTTGACCTGGCGACATTCCGTGAATTAGAGAACTAGACGCAACGAACTAACCTTACGGCGGTCGCGGGGAAAGGAGGGGGATGGCGTGATGTAGAGAAAAGCGCGGGATTGACGCGCGATGATACGCACATAACTTCAAACCGTCAGCGCCCCCCCCCCTCCGCCACGAAACGACGCGCGACGGTTACTCTTGTCTCACTTCAATTGCATTTTCTTACATTTCTAGCATTTTAAGTTTAACCCTCCGTGAACTAGGTGGGGTGACATACCTCAGCAAGAATTTCTATAACTTCTTATATTATAACTTATGGCAGCCGGTGGGGGAGGAGATGGCGTGATGTAGAGAAAAGCGCGGGATTGACGCGCAACGATACGCACATAATTTCAAACCGTCCGCGTCCCCGCGAAATGACGCGCGACGATTACCCTTAGGCCGAAATCAGATTACGCATTGAAGATTGAGATTGAAGATTGAAGATTAAAATTTGATCAGAGAGGACAAAAGAATTTTAGCTTCTATTGTTTTGATTGGTCAAATTTCAATCTTTCAATCTTCAATCTCAATATTCAATGCGTAGTCTGATTCCGGCCTTAAAGACACTATAATAAGAGACTGGCATAGATGGGCTAATTTTTGATTGGCTGGATATGGAACGGCAGGAGCCAATCAAAAGTCGTGCTAGTAATAAATGATAGTACAGCCCGAATTCTGATTGACTTCTGCTTTCCTACTTTTTCTGCTTTTCCGTCCTAGTTGCGAACGCGTCCTATGACTTATCGTCCTGTGAACGCCATTTTCTATCCAACTAGAACTTATGCCAGTCTCTTATTATAGTGTCTCTAGTTACCCTTGTCTAGGGCTGCCATCTGTAAAATCACTAATCTAAGACAATGAGCTCCAAATCCCCGGATTTTACAGCTAAAATCCAGACATTTTTTTTGTTAATATTAATTTTTTCATTGTAAATTTTGATTATTTAATAATAATATAATATTTAACATTTTTATATCTAAAAGTACTTTTACAAATAAAACGAAAGTTCAAATATAGTTACGAAGTATATTTATTAATCATAACAAATTTACCTTTTTGAAACAAGGTAAAAAAAGGTGCAAAGTGTGCGTTCCTCTCAGAAAAAACCTACATAAATTATTATATACGCGTTTGTATATGTACTCCTTGAAGAAAAAATGACTTCCTATTCCAAACGTATCTTTCAAATTATGAAAGTATATAATTTTTTTCAAAAAATATGTGAAATCTTAAAATTGCGCCAATTATAAACAGAAAATACATTTCATTGAAACACTAATGTTACATAACTATTAAAAAAAAATACATGAAAATAACCCAGTAAATGAGAATGAATTAAAATAGATTGAAATTTTTTCTATCCGAATGCGTATTTTAAATAGCGAATACTTCTTTTTGGATTTAATTGGATTCAATTGGATTCAATTAGATTCAATTGGATGCAATTGAATTGAAAAACTGCATTTCCTATTCAAAATTTTGAATTGAACAGTATTCATAATGCACAGCTGATATTATTTTTAGATTGAAAGGCATAAAGATATGCTCCATGCAATTCCTATGCAATTCCTATGCAATTACATGAATAAAAATGCATTCAAGATTGAAAAACATTCATTTTAACATTCGTGAATCCATATTTCTGAAAATCTGAATCCATTTCAATCCATTTCAATCCATTCTCGTTTACTGGAAAGAAAATCTAATTGAAATAAAAAAATTTTTATGTAACAAAATTTGGCACCGCTAGCAAACTTGGCTTGATCTAGCGGCGCCAAGTTTTTTTTATATTTTAAAATTCTATATTAAATTTTTTATATTCAAATTTTATATTAAATCATGACAACGCTTGCGCAATTATTATTTAATAATAATAATACGAGTACAATGAAAAACTATACAAAATCCGGATCGCTTCGAAAAACTCGCTCGGACGCTTCCCGTCGCGACGCCTTCAAAACTAGAACAAATCCGGGAAAATCCGGACGGATGGCAGCTCTATCCTTGTTTCGTCTCAACTGCATTTTCTTACATTTCCGGCATTTTAAGTTTAACAAATAGTATAAGCTCGTGTTCAGAGATTGCTATTCCTTGTTATGAGACGAACGAACATGCGAGTTAAAATCAAGGATAAATATCTGCGCGAAATGTAAGTAATATTCAAAAATATGTCCGTTGCCTTGCCGACAAGCGCTTGACTTCGTTCGATCAATCTCGTAAGACAAGTGTTTCAAGACAGTGCCGAAATGTTAACGTTGAATTTATACTAACGGGTATCGAAACACGGAGTTAATTACATTCAGTATCAACTAATTAACCAAGGATGCCCAAAACTAAGGTGTGTACCAAAGGTAAATATTCACAAAACGAAGAGCGAAACATGCGACAGTATACGCGGTAATTGTTTGAATGCGCGTTCGTTACAGAGTGCGTGAAACAAATAACGACGCGTCACTGTTATACGCGGAACTCGGTGACGCAGCGCGTTGTAGTAAACGTTCGCGACTTCCTTGTTATCATTCGCGCGGCGAGGTTCGAGTAGGCAGGACGCAACGGCCTGGGGGTCGCTTGCCGTATCATCTATCCGATTCTATCATTATCCCTCGAGCCGCGAGAGGTATACTAAGAAAAATTAAAAATGATTCTTCAATCTACATATATGATTAGATAGACCCTACGAGAAACGATTCGCGAGTTTAACACGAGCGACGAGCGTTCGTCAAGGTGAATATTTCGCGTGATTTATTCACTTGAATCATTTGAAACGGGAAAATAAAATTACGAATTGTCTTTGTAGTATTTCTCTTTTTAATGTGCTTCTTGCATTCGAGTAGCTCTTATATCGCGCTTCAATTGCTTTTTTAGTTTGTAATTAAATTTATATATTAACGTATTGAAAATTAATATTTTCGATTAATTTGTTGAGTTCTTGAATTTATTTCGAAATGTACTGACAGTAATCCTGATAATAATTCTGAATATAATTTATAATATACATGCCGTGTGTTCAGATTTTCGATATTATCAGTATATTTTTGGAACGCACTGCTAGTTGAACATATTAACTCGATTCACGTCATACAAAGCAATAGAACGAAGTTGGCGACAATGTTCAGTATTTTTCGTCATTCACAGAACGTCGCAAGTACGAGAGAGATTCCGAAATTCGAGATCCATAACGTACTTAATTTTAGTCAATACTCTCATAATTAACCCCGTGTTTCCATATCCGTTAGTATAAATTCGGCAATGTGTTGAAACACTTGTCTTATGAGATCGTTCGAACGAAGTCTACCGTTTGTCGGCAAGGCAACAGACATATTTTTGAATATTACATTTCGCGCAGATATTTATCCTTGATTTTAACTTGCATGTTCGTTCGTCTTATAACAAGGAATAGCAATCGACTCTGAACTTATGCGAGCATATACTATTTGTTAACTCTCCGTGAACCAGGTGGAAAATCAACATGGATCAAATGTGGGTATATCTCATACTCCATGCTATACTTCATTATAAATATACTACAATATAATTTGAGGCTAAAAATTTTTCTGCAAACATGAAAGACTACATAAAAAAGAATATTTCAATATTCAGCACATTTTCAGCAATATAAAATGCAAAATTAAATTGTCTAAATGTCATTCTAGATATTGATACTTTTTTTCATCTAAGATGCAGATAAAGATAATTAATATTTGTATTATTTAGATAACGATAAGATGACATCAAAAATCTCATCTAGATGATCATCTAGATAATTTTATCTAGATAAGATCCAACACTGCCAGTTGCATGAAATCGGCAAAACATATGAGCGGTACTTTTTAAAAAGTTAGAAATTCTTGCTGAGGTATGTCACCCCACCTAGTTCACGGAGGGTTAAACTTAAAATGCTGGAAATGTAAGAAAATACAGTGAGGTGAGACAAGAGTAACCGTCGCGCGTCGTTTCGTGG
>NW_017257313.1:360060-393669 GCF_001594055.1 Mycetomoellerius zeteki
GGGGGGGGGGCGCTGACGGTTTGAAGTTATGTGCGTATCATCGCGCGTCAATCCCGCGCTTTTCTCTACATCACGCCACCCCCCTCCCTTCCCCGCGACCGCCGTAAGGTTAGTTCGTTGCGTCTAGTTCTCTAATTCACGGAATATATGTCGCCAGGTCAAGCGGAATCGTAACTCGTTCGAATCTTTCGTGATGATCCGCGTTATTACGAAGTGATTAATTTTCGGGAGTGCAGTGTCGCGCGATTGTCGTGATTCGTAGATCATCAGTGCGCGTGATTATAATCTCATTTGCGCGAGTGTGCGTGAACGTAATAAAAAAGCATCACGGGAGATGCTTTTTCAAAATGACTGCCGACGAGTAAGCGAATCTCAGCTTCATTGAATCGTTTTTTCACGCGGTATTATTTCGTTATGTTATAAAGTGCGCATCGGGAAGTGCCGTATAAAGCGCGATTGTTGTATTCTGATTATCAGTGCGCGGTCGTGTTTTCACGAGTGCTCTAGTGCAACAAGGAAGCTGCCACGGAGACATAAGAAATGTAGAGGAGGCTTGGGAGGCATCAGGCAATGGCGGAGCTATAGGTAATTTATTATTTATTTATTTATTTGTCACTTGCGGAATGTTGATCACTTATCCTCGCGACAATTGCATTCCGTGTTTTTTGTTGTAGAGCATATATAAAACATTATAAATTATTTTAAGAAACTTAAAATGTTCATTGAAATATTTATGACATTTAGTATATATATTTATAAGATATTTCAATGTATTAAAATTTTATCTATAATTATTTTGATTATTTGGATAGAAATTAGAGATTCTTACATTTTTGTAGGACTTAAACTTTATAGGAATTTATATCTCAAAAAAATTTTTTGAAATTGTTTTTTTATATGTTAAATATCCGATTAAAAGACGAATAAAATAATCACGTATAATATTTTTAAAAATGTTTGTGGGTTTGACATTGTTTTAATTTGTATCTATTTATGTTTTACAGATTGATGTTGTACACTATAACTCCGCTGCTACGCATCATACTGGTGAGTTTAATTATTTCTTAATTTTAAGGCAATAGATATGTGAAAATTACACCAAAAGTGTATCATATAAAAAAATACAACGTGCTCTTTAAAAATGAATCAATGTATCATTACTTAATTATTACTGATTTTAATTCAGAAACAGAACATAGAAATGTTCTGTAAATGGGGTTTTTTTTAAACAGAGATGCAAGAACTACATATCAAAAATTCAAGAAAACTGACTGAAAACATTTTCTTTTCTTATAAATCATTTACTTTTTGTTAACACTTGAATGGACAATTTTATACTCTCTAAAAATGAATCAGTGTATTATTACTGACGTCACTGCTACATTTATAACTGATGTAATCATCAGCGAATATTTACTGTTTTTTTAGTAATAATACACTGATTCATTTTTAGAGAGTAATGACAAAATTGTCCATTCAAGTGTTACCACAAAAAGATTAAACGATTTCTAAGAAAAAAAATGTTTTCAGTCAATTTTCTTGAATTTTTTATATGTAGTTCTTGCATCTCTGTTAAAAAAAAATCTCAATTTACAGAACATTTCTATGTCCAGTTTCTGAATTAATAAAAATATTTGAAAGTCTCTTTTATGAGATCTATTCGTATATTTTCCTACATGAGTTTGCACTTGTGTCTATCCGCATATGTATATCAGTAGATACGTATGAATGTCCATTGATGACTGCATGTGTGCGTTTACATTGATAATATGTTAAATTAACACATTTTATTTATTTATTTTAGACTTTACATGTTAAATTATTAATTAATTGTTCGCTTATTTATTATTGTATTATTTTAATACAAAGAATGTTGTATTTAACCTAGGATGTTAAAATAAAAATTACGTTATGTTAAATTAACATTTGGATATTAAAAATTAAACAAAAATTTTAACAAAAACCGATTTTAATTAACATAAATACATCATACTTTTTACCGTTGCACATAAAGATTGCAATCTGTAGATACTCTTTAGCCATTGCGAGAGCGCAAAATTACTGTGAGTACTTGTTGAAAATTTCCGCATGAAAAATTTCCAAGCGCATCGAGAGCTCTCTTAGGGACGTTTCGAGCGATGTTTTCGAAAGCGTTTCCAATGTACTCGCAAACGATGCAAACGCGTTATACCGGTGCACGGGCGCGCGCTGTACGCGTTTCACGGACACACTGATTCACATTTATTTCCACGACGGATTCTCGTGCCGGCGAAATGTGCTTTTCAATTTTGATTCGACGATTTGAAGGAGACGACGGTCGTCGGTGAGCGCTCCCATGGGACTCTATCACGGATGCTCCCGGAAAGGATCCATAAAAAAAATATTGAAATTCATCAACCGTACGCAGGAAGCATATCTTGCTTTTGCCGTGTACATTTCTAGCTTCTCTTTTTTTCTCAGACGGGCCAATTTATTGAACGCGAAATTGAGGGACTTCTCGTGGCCATGTATGCGCGCGCTTTCTCTTGGCCTCTTTCCGCACCACGCGTCATTTATCGCCAGGGTTGAGGGTCGTATTGTAGGCTTTGCAGCGTCGATCGCGACATATTGCAGCCCCCACTCTATCTCAGCTGGGAATAAAATCCGGTCGCGTATGTCTTTTATAGCTAAATCACGCTTCATGGTTGCTTTACGATTCCCGATGTTATCTATGCGTAAAGAAAATTGCATTTACCTGCTTCACGTGAAACGCGCGTAATTGCAGCTTGTAACGTATGTGTGTATGCAATAAGTTACCAAACGATTTTCCTAATGGTTGCTGACTGCCACCATTATAATGTAAACATCACAGAACATGGCAGAATTATAATGTAAACATTATCAGTAATAATGACGTAATACATATATATCATATTAATATTTCTCTTAAATGTTTGTATCAAGATTGGGAATTAATTTCGGGTTAAATTTGCAATTCGAACAGCGTGTGTGAGATGTAGACTACTTTTCCTTACGTTCCTTCTTTTGCTCTGGCAATGACATGTAATTTCCGGAAAACCTAGAAAACTCGCGCGTTTGATCTCGGATATGCCGCCGATGAAATATTAGAGATGCGTAATCCATGTGTCGTCAACTGATGGGATATCTGCCGACTCAGAGAGGTATATGACATTCCTTAAGAATAACATCACCAAGTCGTACGACAAATAATATATATAATTCTCAAATTTGAAGATTAATCATACATTTATTATCAATAACAATTTGAAATTGTTTCGTTGTGATATAAGAAAATTCTAGTAATATGTTTTTGAGAAAACACATAAACAATACACATTGTGCGTCCAATATATATACCGATAGGTTCTCTAAATAATGGCCGCGTAATCAAAGCGCTACCCCGCAAATTAAATTTTATTGAAGCAATTAGTCAAGCCAAGTAAGTGTTAAGTCGGTTTAAGAGATGAAAACACGATAAAATGAGCTGGCGTTACCCTCCAAGCAAGTGCCACTCTAGTTGCCAACGTAGTACTGTACAACGATGTAGTTAATAGACTCATAACGGCCTCTACAAATTGTAGTAATTAAGGCACATGGAGTTAATGTATTACGAGGAGGATGGCAAAAATGTATTCATTATTCTTGAGCTCCAACCCAATCTCGGATTACCGGAAATACAAATTGCGAATCATGAAATAATAAATATACAATTATTTAATATTCTCAAGTTAACTATTATTTCGTAGTATATCGTTTTCTTCAACATAATATAATTAAAAAAACTAAGTTTCTAAGAAAAAGCGAAAAATCATTTTTCAGTTTGACAGAAAATTATTGACTAATTAAATAATATTGGCAATAAAAGTATATTTTTAATATGAACAAATGTCAATTTTATCATTATTACTTCACAATTCTTAAAAAATCATCCTTTTTATGTTATTGACGATTGTGACATTTTTTTGTAAAGTTAATTTGATAATTGATAATAATGTTTACTTAATTCTCATTCATAACTCGAAAATCACCTTTTTGTTTGTTGTGTCACTTTTGAAGTAAGGGAGTGATATAATAAATAAATAAAACTTTGTGCATACAATTTTTCTATTAAAAAAATCTAAATTAATACTATGTATATCCAAATAAAAGGTTTAATACGCGAGGAGTGCAAGGAAAAATTCAGTGTCGTTTAATGGAGGCCAAATGGCGGACGATGGGTTAATTGATGCATTTTCACGACGACGGAAAGATCCCATGATGGATTCACAACATAGACGTTGCGCCGTTCTTTCAATGGCACTATAGAGCGTGCAAAAACAGTGACGGGGGAAAGAAATCGACTGCTATCTCTCGCGAGCCACTTAACGTTGCTTAAAAAGGCGCAGTCATTTAATTTGTAGTTTCTTAACATTCCACGAAGAAAACTTTCCTCGGCTGATTAATTCCCCTTTTCCGGTACGCGTCTCTTAACCCGGCCGCTATCCCATCTCCGCAAGTTACTATCCAGATGAGAGAATAGCTATGTAAAAGAATCTCATTTAACTTCAAATGTGTATATATATATATATATATGTATCGATTTGTACTCGACAGAAATTAGAATGAAAGGAAATGTTATATTTCTTAATTAAATTCTCAGATGAAATACGAAATAACTGACAATGAGAAAGATCAAAATTGTCCAAAAATTTATGCGTATTATTATTCCTCCTTTCATCTGAGGATATTTAATTTAAAAAATATATAATTTCTTTTTATTTTATAATTTTTTAGAATATGAATCATTTGGATGTTGGGAGAATTTATTTTAAAACGAATTAAAATTATTTATGTCATTAATTTTCAATAATGTTATTAATTTTCAATTATTCATTTCAATTTTAATTTTAATTTTAATAAATTAAAATCAAAATTTTAATTTTAATTTTAATCATTTTAATTTTAATAAATTAAAATTATAATTATATCTAATAAATTTAAAATTATACACATTAATAAATTATAACGCTTCCAAGCGTTATAAGGCAACACAAAATGTAAACCTATTCTCTTATATGATACGATAATTCTATAGGAGTTCATTAAAGACACTATTTGCTTTGGTTATCCACACCTGTTTCAAAAGGCAGGTTACGGACTTGCTGAAAAGGATACTTTCATGGTCGCTTCAACCGTAACCGTACCATATATAACCGTGTCTAACAACCTAGGTGACTGATTATAAACATTGGGTAGCCCTTCCTCATACGACGTTTTCCGCAGTGTAGCGTATTTAATGATGACGGCTTTTGCTGTGTTACCTTAGAACACGTCGAGGATCGTTCTTTATACTGCATTTCCTATCTTTATTCAATTATTTAGCACTTCTGTTATTCGTCGTCGATAGACTTACGTATTAGCGCGGAGAGGGACTGAAGGCTTGTATACTTTGAAGTGTGTCTTTATCTCTCTGGAGATTTATGCATTGCCTAGTTCTGCCTGCGACGCAACTGACATAAGTCACAAGTAAACATTACGAATATCTAATATTTGAATATCTAATATTAAAACTTAAAATTAATTGCCATAGGCCCGTTTCTACCAACGTAGATTAACTTTAATCTTGGTTCAACTAACTCTTCATCTCTTTCTACTTCTAGAAATTACAAAAAGATGAAGAGTAAGTTGAACCAAGATTAAAGTAAATCTATGTTGATAAAAACGAGCCATAAGCAAATAAATGGTTTTACCAGATAACATTAATTTTTCATAGTAGCAAACTAGGTCGTCAATTTTACTTATTAATTGATATAATTAATCATCGATATAATTAACTATATATATTATGAGATCCAATGAGAATCACGATACGTAGACATTAAGTTTTCACGCATGTTGCAACATAATATATCCGAATTGGATTACAATTTGAAGATAGAGATAGATAGGTTATAGATATAGATAAATACAGAGATAGAGATAGAGAGAGAGGGGAAAGAGAAGGAGGGAATACCATATTCCATAAACGAATTAAACAATATGGACAATAATAATTCAATACCAAAATAGATGTGTCTAACATGATCATTTCGATCCACGTTTCATTATACAAATGTATTCAGTGATTCTATGCTGCCATGCTGCCATGCACTCTTCATTCTTCCACTCTAATAATTATGTTATTTGTACCTCTGACAGTAACAATATGATTTCACAACGCCTATAGATGTAATATAATGATATAATCGACAACAGAAACGGACATGTAATATATTTATAAATATAAACAGATACCTGATTATGCTAATTTTGTACAGCAAATTTATGACAAATTTATTAAAAATATAGATTTATATATATATATACAGGATGTTTCATTTTAAGTGATATGGTCGATTATCTCGCGAATCGATGATTTTATTGAAAAATTTTTCGAACGAAAGTTGCATGGCTTGAAGAGGGATACATGATGGAAATGTGGACTTGACTTTGAGTGACCTTGTCAAAATCAGGCCAAGGTCATTAATATTTTTTTAAATGGAAACCTCTATTTTTTATTACATATTCTTGTAGCTTATCTCGAGAACTTGCCAAAACACTACTATAATAAAGTTACTTTTTGTTAAGTACTTTCCGTTATAGAGCTTGAAAGTTACAGTACCGCCGGCGTTATCCACACTATTAAATCTATATAGTGTCATGTCAAATTTAAGTATCGTTTTGGTAAAAAATAATTATATATTTAGTAGGAGCAGTGGCGACTCACGTTAAGTTAAATTTGACACTATAAATTTAATAGTGTATGTATGCATGCGCGTGTGAGCGGGATTCTTACGCGCGCGCGTCTCCGCGAGCTATCCACACTGCTTGACATACGCTCACGCGCACGGAATTGAGTCTTAATCGGCCGGATCAGTGATCGGTCTTGCCTTAGTTGGTCGGATCAGTGATCGGTCATGCCTTATAACTTAACAAGTACTTAACGAAAAGTAACTTTATTATAGTGTTTTGAAAAGCTCTCAAGATAAGCTACAAGAAAATGTAATAAAAAATAGGGGTTTCCATTTAAAAAAACATTAATGACCTTGACCTTTTGACAAGGTCACTCAAGGTCAAGTCCACATTTCCATCATGTGTCCCCATTCAAGCCATGCAACTTTCGTTCGAAAAATTTTTCAATCAAATCATTGATTCGCGAGATAATCGACCATATCACTTAAATGAAACATCCTGTATACACATATATGTAATTCAATTATCAAAAAAATCAATCAATATCAATGAAATTCAATAAATTTTGAATTATATCAAATTTATGAACATATATTTAGTAAAATATGCATAAATATACTCTTTATAGTTCTTTTATTTTTGTATAACCATTTATGTTACTTCTAACTTTATGCATGCTGTGTTGTATTCCGAATCAGAAAGAACAGCATTGTCGGCACGACCCTCAGAACCATGTAAAAGCGACACGGGTGCACACTATATAAATCATATTCCTTACACATTGCTTGAGCAGAGGTACGGTAACGTATGCTCTTGCCAGCTCTGGAAAAAAAATACACCGCAGGGCAAAAGAAATAGCAGCGAGTTATATTTTCCTTTTACAAAGAGAGAGAGAGAGAGAGAGAGGAAACACATTTATTACATTATATTACTGTTAATTAATTAGAATTTGTTTATTTTCAATAATTCAATAACAGTTGTGCAGTAAAGGAAATATACATGCTCCTTCCATTTGACATTTTCTTCTCTTATATACATGAAGCTGTTATGAATTTTATATAAAACGTACAAACTTGCTTAAACACTCATTTTAAGACAATATTATGATATAAGACTTCATTCCCGCGATATATTTTCTTTAGAATAACGTGTAGACCATCTTTCGATAGTTTTGAGAGAGAAGAAAGATGTTTTCAATATAAAACCGTACTATATAAAACGTAAAAGTACTATATAAAATCAATCCGAAAAAATAAATCAGAAAAAGAGAATGTACAATAATTTATATAAAGATTAAAATTTTTTATTGAAGATTATCTTGAGAATGTTACTTAAATAACTTTATGTCGAATGTTAAGCAACTTGCAAATCACGCAACTTCTCATGATGAGACATCATAATACATAATAAAAACTTGGTATTTGTATTAAATTGAGTTTCTCTTCTTCAATTTCGAATATTTCGTAAACTATGTGTGTCTGATATATCTTTATAAATGATATAAAATACTAAAAAATATATTTTCTTTATTATCGAAAAAGTTAAATCTTCGTATACTTATTGGAATTAACGTCAGAAAAATATAAAATACGAAAAAGAATTCAATTTTTTTATGCACAATATCTTACGCGGTCTGCAATATAGTTCGCTGAGGACACAGGCACAACTTCTATTCGTTTCTATAATGAAACAAACAATTGGATACTGATGTTCTTGTACACACGCAATCGCAACATTACTGTAAATGTAGGTGATGTGGGACAGTGCAGGTAACTTGGGACAGCATGTATTTTTGTTAAATTTAATCATGGTATCTATCCACACACATGAGTCTCTAAAGAAAGTTTAAATTTTAAATTTTCTTTAGTGACTCATGGATAGGGATGCCATGATTAAATTTAACAAAAGTACATGCTATCCTGAGTTATCTGCACTGTCCCAAGTCACCTACATTGCGGTATCATACTATTTTAGAACACAATACTAAATCCCACTATTTATTTACATGTTTTTAACTCACAAATAAAAAAAACAACATTCCTTAATAAAAGACTCCGCATTAGGTAAAGGGTTAAATTAACACAAACATTTGAGTGGATTGTTTGAAACACGTGAAATGTATTAAATTTAACACAAATATTCCAACTGTGTATAGTTACTGCAATGCTGAAATAGACAAAACTTAATATCGCTTTTAGAGACTCGTCGGGAATTCTGTCGCAAATCTACGTTATAAGTATCGCGACTTATCGACCGTATACGAAAATCGAAAACGTGGATTATAGTATTGTGAGCGACGTTATTCACTACTTTTCGCTCTGTATGGCCAAGTTTACGCGCATACGTTCTAACTCTCCCGGATCGGTAAGCGCAGTTTTGCCGGAACGACCTCAGAGCCGCGTAAAAGCGACACGGTCCGTGCCGTGTGTAAATCAAACCCCGAACATGGTGCTCTCGCCCTGTGCAGTACCCTCCCTACGCTTCGCCAGCCATCTCGATGTCCCTCCATATCCCGTCCCCCTCCAGTAAACACGAGCGCGAGCGTGCGCGCACTTGTTTAATGTACAAAAGGCAGAATGCACCCGGGAGAAGTATTCCCATTATATCGCTTTGGTCAGGCCGGGACCTGTCCTATTGCGGGATCGCGGTTTTACCGTATAGCGCGGCGTTCGCCTGTCCGAACGGAAAGAGCATGATATGTGTAAACACACGCGCTCGCGCATAGCTCGTGCATCGCAGCTACGCAGGTTCGCTTGACTCGACAGCAGGGTCATACGGGGCAATCGCCTGGATCTCGTCCGATATAAAAGACCACTGTGAATCGATTGCGATTACCCGTACGAAGGCATATATACGTATTGGTATGCCGATAAAATCATCGGGCAGTTTTCCAATATCAGTAATGCACATATTGCACATACGATTCGATCGACGTCATAAAAGTACTCGCGCGTGATTCCTTATAAAAACATCCACGAAAACTAGCTTGTTGCCTTCTTGATCTCCACCTCAAGGGGTATCATTACACATCTAATGGGGGTATATAAATTTTTGGGAAAATTCAAATAATCACCGCCGTCCTTTCCCTGTGGCGTCGTATTTCTCTCCGCCAGTCAAGTAAAGTAAATAAATGCATCAGTATTATACTCAGGGGTCTAATGTGCAGAGATTTTACGGTTAACTTGCAACAACATCGCATAATGGTACACGCTGTTTTATTTCATAGTCAACTATGTAACTTCATAAATGTTTGCGGACGCAAATTTTACCCATGTGTGTGCGTAAACATGCGTGCGAAGCAGGGAGTTTTTTTTACCGAGATTTAAACACGCGTTTTACTACCCTAATAATAAACCCTTATAATAAATGTTCATGTTAATTTTATCAAGTTAATTCATAACGTAAAATATACATTAGATATTTCATATTTTTATATAGATTTCATGAAAAATGATCTCTAAATAAACTGCGTGAATGTGCACACATTATACATATTATATTGTAAAAAATTTGCGTGGAAAATACAGAAATTATAGTGAGTAATTTTGAGATCTATTATTAAAGGTGTATATTCACATACGTAAGTAAAGTTACACCTTCAAATAAAATTATTTTTATTTACAGTAAATAAACAATTTGAAAAGTAAAATTTACAATCGACGTTAAGTTTTGAGAAATATTTACATAAAAATTCGCCAACAAATATATAATTTTTACACATAAGATAACTCTGTATTACACCTAGTACACATGATCTACTCTCTATTCGTGAATAATTACACGGTGAATTTAATAGATAAGTTGTGTAGGCTTTCCATTTGTCTCGATTGTATCAGTTAATAAAGCAAAATGTAGGACGTCGTACTTAATATTTTATAAGTAATTGCTTTCTGTAACTACCAAGAGATGGTTATTAATTTTCGTAGTTTATATTATTGTAGCGCTGTATTTGTACTTTACAACACTGTATTTATATTTTTGTTACAATGTGTGGTCTGTAATTAAAGAGAGGAGCCAGTTTAGACATACTGAATGTACATACATCAATTGTAACGTTTTTCTATTGTTTTTATTTTTATTTTAGATTTCAATTCACTTGCTAAACGTCATAGAAACAAGCAGATGGAAAATAATTCTTTGTTAAACTTATAAACTTATAATATATCTTATAAAAGTAACTTTGTGAATCGTTTATTTTTCATTTCTCAAATATTTTTTTACACTAAAGAGGAAAACATGTACTTAGACCATATATACTGAATATTATGACCTAAATACTACCTAAATGCTACTTTTTCTTAAAAGCTTCAACTATATAAATATTTGAAGATGTTTCATACTTTTTTTTAACGTTCAGAAGTATTTCCCTTTTTGAATCTGATCATCAATTTTCAATTTTGGACTCGGCAAAAAATCGCAAAGCCTAAGTAAGATTCAGTTACCTTATTATTGATGTAATTTTATATACTTTTACGGTGTACGTCTCATTCTAGTTTATTTGAATTTTCACAATTAATGACAATTCGACGCTTAGAAATGATATGTGATCTATGCAGCCGGCTCTAATCGCATTTATCAAACAAAACCAAAGGGAGAATTCGTAGGAATTGCATCAAGAGTATAACAACATCACCCAATTATACGAACGAAGCACACGTTGCGCATTCGCGCGCGTTTCATAATTGGCCATGCTCGAGTGATACAAGCTCTGTTTATAGGATGATAGCGGCGGGATGATACGGTAGAACAGAAAGCAGCGGATTCGGCGTGGCGTAATTGGCGTCGTGAAGAGGGAAAACGAGAGGACGGAAGGTCGAATATAGATGCTGGAAGTGTCTCCGTATCATGCCACTCGGAAGGCAGCCGGCTTCGCTGTTTATACAAGTGCGGTTGCAGGCATAACAGTTGTTAGGTAAGTTTGGCTCCATTGTGTCTGTGCGCTCTGCGTTTGTACACGTTAGTCTACGGATTACGCCCTTCCGCGTCCAAGCTACCACATTGCAAAGTACAAATTTTCAGTGCACAAGCTAAAGGCGGGTGACACGAACGAATCGGTAGGAACCGCGAAATGCCACAGCGCTGAGGTTTAGACGTATCGATCTAACATAAGTGAAACAGTTTGGACCGGTTCACCGAGTAGAACGAACGCCACAGCGTTTCTTAAGCCACTAGAAACGTCGGCGAAAACGCGCGTGCCGGCGCGGCGCGGCGGCGTTATTCATACACGCGAGAAAATACACGCGAGTTACTTTTACGAAGAAAAGTACAACGTAATTCAAGCGTTATTCTGTACACGTAAAAACGCAACGCCGCTTCTTTCGTACGCCATGCATACAAATTTCGTAATGTACGACTATTATAGAATATAGGAGGATGCGTCCTCCGGTGCAAGGGGCGATAATATCGTAATACATTGCCCACGCGTATATAAGTCTGCGTTATCTGACGTTGGGAAATAACGTGTGCTGTTACGCATTAGCCCTTAGAGGATAAACACAAGGTATCAGTTGACATCCACGATTTAACGTCGCAGATAAAAGTTAATTAGGTCTTATTTATTTTATTAGATCGACTTATTCGATCATACAAAACGACTTGCTTGTGAGATAATGAAATGTCATTTTCGGAAACAATAGAAATGCATCCACAAAAATTCATGCGACGTACTATACCTACGCAATATTTCGTGTCGATACGAAATTTCTCATTTATTATCTGCATTTACGTTAATTTTGTTTGCATTATTGCATAAAAATACGTAGCACACGCACTGTTAAATTCATAATAACAGATTATACTCAATTTAAGTTAGTTTTAATCATTCCTACAAGCAGCTCCTCAATATATCGTTAATTTAACTAAAATAATAATTACACAATTTAACTCAAAAAATGTATTAAATTTAACTCAGATTTAGTTTATTATTTACTTAATGCATACATTTATGCTTTTACTTTGAAAGCAATTTAGTTGCAGGAGTAGGTTGATTTATAGGGTTATCCACTTGATGCTGCAACATTGAAGGATTTTAATTAATTACTTACAATTAGTAAAATTCTTTTTTCTGATTATCAATTAAATACTTTGAAGCATTTTTAGCGTTAAGTGGACCGCATCCTAGATGTAAATGTTTTTCTAACCACATATTTTCAATTAAAATAATATTTTGACACACACTTAGAAATTAAAAGTAACTAAATGTTATTTAACTCAGAGAATTAGTTTAAATTTGATTCTTTAATATTTAACAGTGCAAGTACGTGAAATTTTTGAACGAAATGGCAAAGAAACGAGATAAATTTTCAATCTAGCCACGAATCCTCGATATAACATGCAGAAAAAGGGGCTAATTCACTATCGGAATAAAATGTGCACGCGTCAGTTAGTATTCCTATTATTCTTGGCAGTCTTACATATCGGAAAAATATTAATTAGTCTCTTTTGCTGGATGCACGCGGATGAACGCGGCTCCCACAAAGAGTTACAATAACGCAGTTACAATGAAAGTAACTCGGCACTGCTCGTTTCGTTTTCTATTGTAATAACTGCGCCTTTGATCACAGCTACGAATTGTTCAATCGATGATAAGTAAGTAAGCCCGTGCTACTGCGCGCTTTCGCGATCCGATCGTGCAGTAATGGCTAATCTCCCTTGCGAAAATGGTCGATATGGCTGTTAGAAATGATAATAACTGCGCACTTGGGAAGTTCTGCCTTACCTCGGATTATGCAATTGGCTTGGCTCTATCTGAGCGGCTTAACCGCCGCCTGCACAAATATATAGGTCTGCAGATACGAACGGATATGAATATAAATAGATATGCCTAGTCGCGCGGCCTACAAAGCTATTTACTCCGAGAATTTCGAAACGTTATTCGATTTCGCCATTAACACTTGTCGCCCTATATCATAACTTGTACTTTTATAGGAGGGAACGATATAAATTTAAAATGCGACCGCCGCTACGGCACGCGACGATACGTCATTACTCTTCGTCACGATCCACTCCCAAGTAATGTGGCTATAACTTAATCATAGGAAAATTTTCGAAGTAATTTAGGAACGAGAATTAATCATCCTTGCAACGTGATCGTTTTCAGCACGAAACGTGTATCGAAAGCGTCAAATAGATCTATTTCGGTCATGTCCTGCTCATCGTAACAAGCTAATCTATGCGGATTTCAATGCTAATCTGTTATGTAATTCAAATATCTGTCGATGTATCAACCTAAATAGATTTATCGTATATATCATATCGTATTGACAGAAAAAAATGGTTGCAATTACCATATATAATCTGACTATAATTTATAGTTATGATGTCAATTATAGCACTTTTAGTAGAGCTATACATATAATTGGTAGAAATATAATTATTGTTACTATAGCAATAATTAAAGTAATTTAATAACTATATAACTATATTATTTAATGATTATATAATTTGATGTAATTATATATAACTATTGCTTTTGCTATTAGGGTAACTCCGGCAAATACGCCGCGCTGGGATTTACGCCGCAGAAGTCAGAAAAAATAGAAGGAATGGGAGTAATTTTCCCGTAACTACTCTGTTACATGCCTTTATGTTATATTAGTATTGTGTTATGATTTCAGCTCCTTACTGTTAATATTAATGAATTTATTGTGAGTTGAATCGATTTGTCACTAATAAGTAACGCCATCATAAGTTATAATCTACATAAAATGATTAATGTAGGACGTGTAAAAGACTTAGTGGTTATTTCGTGATACATACGTGTAGTGAAATAGTAAAGCATGTTTGTATTATTAAGCATGTTTGCATTATTTGTAAATTTTTCATGAGCCGTACATACCCTCTTTCCCCCTATGAGTAGCCATATATCCCACCCCTATGAGATATGCGGCAAAAATACAAGGTTTCAAAAAATTTATTTTTTAATATGAAAAATAAATATTTCGGATTTCTAATATTTTTTTCATAGTAGTAGACAGTACAAAGTTTTTACTGATATAGTTCGTTTACTATAACATAGTAAATAATACTTAATAAATTAAGTTTTTAATAGGTGCGGCGTATATACCGAAGTTACCCTACACTAAATTAATGATTATAAAAATGCTCTAACCATATTATTTTACCATGATGCAATTATAATCACAAATATCAAACATTTTTTTTCTCAGTGCTTTTTGCAATTATTCTCATATAAAATTTCTGATTTATTTTATCTATGCATTTATTGTAGCTTTTAATTTGAAGTTAAAAATTTAGATTTTACTTGTAAAACGTACCGTGAATATACACGTAGTCATCTTTCATTTCGGATAAAACGCTGCAAATTTACTTAAATCTGCGGTTAAGTGCTTTTTGCATTTTACCTACGTTGAAGTCCCCTATATGTGCACCATCTGTGCGTTTACTTTGTTCAGATAGCAATTATTTGCAAGTAATTTTTATTAATTAATCCAACTTCATGATGAATTAATGACCCATCTGAGTTAGACAAACTATTCCATTCTAAAACGTTACCGTACCATTTCCCGTATATCCATCTTCATTTTAGTTCCATCATGATCGTCCATTCAGAATTTCACCATCATTATTTAATAATTTGAGCTTTACTTTACTGTTTCAGTGTAACATCATAGTAAAGCAAATATATTTTTTACGTTTCTCATAAATCTAATAATATATTGTTAATTTAATTATTTTTTGTATATGCTTTAAAAATATATCGAACGAGGTCACGATCGAATATTCGCAATACATTTCACTTTATCATTTATTAACGTATGTCCATAATTAATATTGATAGAAATATGTGAAGTGGTTAATTCAACGAACGCTTCATTAAATGATATGCATTCACTGTCGGTGATATCAAATTGATATGGCTTTTAATCTATGTTAGATTTATAATTTATTTTCAATTATTATCAGTATGTGTACATTATTGTCTGACGATATATTACTTGATATTTTCATACAGATTTTTCAAATCGATCACAATTTATTATTGACCGTTAGCCTTAACTAACTTTATATATGCATATATTTTGACAAATATTTTATTAATTTTTCATTACTCGCATGGAGTAATGAAAAATATCCAGAATATCCCAGCCTTATTTCATTAACAATATGAATGTTACTTATACACATTATATTTAGCACAAATTGTGTCACAATTTGTAAAAAATTTTTTGCATTTACATCTTTATCTAAAGGATATACATATAAAAGATTACCAATCTTTATTTGATGTAAATCATCAAAGAGAATAATAACAATTGTGATATGTAATTTTGAGATGTGTGCAGAAACACATACGAGTAAAGTAGGGTTAATTACGTTAAAAATTAAATATTGCTGAGCAATAAATAATACATAATGTCGAAAAAAAACTTTTGCTGATTATAACAATAAACTTCTCGCAGTGAAGTTTGAATTTCATTTTGTCGAATGACAAGCTGCAAATGTACTTAAACAGAAAGTATGAAAGATAATCTGGCCGCGTTTTTGCCCGATCGAATTCTCGCCGAAAGAGCCACAAATGATGGGGCATCGGTGAGATGTAAATTTTGCGTGAGCTCCTTCGCTCGGAGGACAGCAAGTGGGAAAACAATGCTGTGCGAAGAACATAAGCTCCAGCTTAAACCAACAAAACTAGTATGAAAGAAGGGGCGATTAAGCGGTTTACGCCGTAGCCAATAGCTTCATGAAAGTGGAAGTGCGTAATATCCGCAAAAAAGCGTAGTGAAGAGAGCGTTGTCAATGCCCTCTTTTCCATGCGACCGAGCAATCTTAAATATAATTCTCTATAGAGAATCATTTCCCGCGAAACCTTCCTCTCCTTTTTCATGAGAGTACGAATAAAAAATATTAGATTTAAGACAGCTCGTTACAAGCGATAAGCGGCAGGCAATCCTTCTTCATAGCTTCCCTCATCGCTCTTCCTTATACTCTTTTTTTAAAAAAACCATCTGACATCGGCAATGAACTGACACGCGTCTACGTGTATCATGTTCTGTGATGTTTTTTTCATTTGTTTTATCACGTAGTTTTATCATCAGCTATACACGAAAGGAATGATTTTTGTGAAGGTATTTAAAAAAGTAGTTAGATACAAATGTGAAAAAAATAATTTTGTCGAACCATCAAAATAATTATGCAGAAAGTTCAAACATGATAAGGAATGTTGCAAAAAGTTTTGACATTTTAATGACTAGCATTCTATGTTCATAATTTTGATGGTCCAAAAAAATTATCTTTGTATGTAGCTAAATTTTTAAATACTTCAGCAAAACCGTCCTTTCTGTGTAGAGAATGATTCATTTATTGCACTGCAATTTTGTCGTTTTTTTTTAGTTTATGTTTATAACAACCTTTTATTTAAACATATGTATCTCAAAACTACAAATTATTTTTCGCGAGTCCGCATAAAAGTGTGTCACATTAAATTGAGCAATGAATGTTTGCCGATTATAAACTTTGTGTAAGTTATGTTATACAAACTTATATTTTATTATGTTTGACTTCTTTAAAGAATACATCATCGAAAATTTCAATGAATTTATTTTGACAATTTGAATTACGCAAAGTGCCATATTTGCATCGATTCGGAAAACGTTAACGATTCAATTAATTAATCGTATTTATAGGATTAATATTTGCAAAGTAAAATGATTTCTACGCTCGAGCCGCTCGCAGTGTAGTAGTTGTTGATAAGCCAAGTACCCATGTATCGTGCACCGTTGTAAATCAATACACACTTTAACAGAGGAAGTACATTAATTTACCGATATTTCTACTTTTATCAGCAGTAGCCAACATCCGTTCATATTTTTGGTAAATCCGAGCACATTTAACGGACGCTCTGCACGAATCGTAGGAAATTATTGATAACAGACTTTTATCACCGACGGGAAAGCTCATCGTGCGATTATTAATCAATTTTACTGCCATTCAACGTACAATACGGCTAGCGATCGAGTTAATGAATACAGCTAAATGTACGATTATAAAGAGGCGCTCAGTGAAACCGTGTTTTATCAATAACTATTTGCTATCTGAATTATGTAAAATAAATCCCCGCGAGTAAAGAAGATAAAATTGTTTCAAACGAGATTATACTGTTTTTTTTTTTCCGTCACCAGTCAACCTTTATATGTAATCGATGGATATCGCCGCCTTTGAATATTTTTGGCATTTCGCGCTTCATTTACTCACGGCAATGGCCGATCGCTGCGTTTTCATTCAATTTTACTACGGTTGATTACGCAACAACGTTGGCAGCGCGTAACCGGTTTTAATACATTTAATTACATTCGTCGCTTTGATAAACACCTCGGCGAGGTATACAAACGGATTACGTAATGGACTGGTAACTGATAGCTACGATCTACTGAATCGGTATAGCCGGCATAGCCGGAATTTTAACACGATGGCTAATTTATGCTAACAATGGCGGAATAAAATAACCGGCTTATTCGTGTGATTCATTCTCTATGCTCACGGCTTATCCTGCAAAAAAAATGCTGAAAGTCTCGGATTTACCAACGAGAATCCAAAAAGTCGAGAATCAATTAATTTATATTAAGAATAGAACAATATTGAGAATAAAACGGAACGCTTATACAGGGTGTCCCAAACTTTTTAACACACTACTTGTGGATAGGTAGACCGGATTAAACATTTTGCAATTTTCGCAATAGTTAACGAGATATTAATTCTTAAAAATTGCTGAATAAATTGATAAAATCGACAACAAAGTTACGTAAGATAACTTTAAGATATTTTTTTAAGTTCTTTATACAATATCATTTAAATGTTTCTTAAAGAATTCTTGAAGATATCTTAAAAAGTTGTGTGTTTATGCGTCAATTTTAAACATTCTGGTCGTTGGGTAACTAAAAAAAAAATTACGTAAATTGCAAAATGGTAGAGTAAAGAATTCTACTAATTTATATTAAGCAAGTTGGTTTGTAGCAAATACTTAAATATTAATAGGGAACAACTTGCTGATGAAATATCTTATTTCAGAATCACGAAGTGTAATGCAATGCTCGAGCACAGTGCTGTATTAAGGCAGGGATTAAGGGTGCATTCTTATAATGTTCATAGCGCTCGCGTGCATCATTTCTTTTTTATTTAACATTTGATAAACAACAGAATGAAATAATGCTCATGAACATTGCAAACGTTCAATGGAACTCATCCTAAAAAGGCTATAGTTCAGAATGACAAGTGTTTAGAGGTAGCATAATTAAACTTTTAATTTAAAATTAAAAAAAAAAGAGTTTCTTTTTAATTCAGCGTTGAAATAATGTTATTCATAAAGAATTTTATGAAACAAAATTAATTTTTTAAATAGATCTAATATAACTCCTGAAAAAAATTTACCCAGATATTACATCTATAAAAGAGCGGTCGAAAAATTTCAGCCCACGAGGGCAAAACGAATTAATGTGGCCCTGCGCAAGCAAATATTTCTGAAAAATGGCCGCCATAAAATTACAATGTACCCACCTTGCTGGTCCACCGCGCCCGGAAGACGTTACGTATTTCATATTCACTTACCGACGCACTCAATTAAGACTCGAGCGGAATCGTCTCCACCCTCGCCACACCGCAGTCGACGAACTTGCCGTTGGATATTATCAAAGTTTCGCCGCCGTTTTCCATCGGGCCCGAATCTCTCTCCCTTCACGGGACAATAAAAACGCGACTGTGGAATAAATGCGTTTCCTCCTATTGTGAAAACGGTCTGGGGAATGGCCCCCATCGTGTTTCCTCCCGACCACGTCGCGAATCCGTCGTGACCTCCATCCTGCTTGCGCCGCGCTTCATCCGCTTTCTCATTCCTTCGGTATCATCGTGGTTGTTGTTCGCGATCCGCACCCACCCCCGCAAGCCAGCGTTGCACGCGGGGGTGGAATAAATGCGCTGATGCGATAAAGTCCTCGTAGCGAGACCGGCGCGACGTGAACACCCGACGCTGTACGCGAAGTTATAAATTAATACAGATTACGCCGCGGCATTATCCACTCGCGATCTGAAACTGCACGCGAAACCGTATAGGACACGGCGCCGTCCGTTTTGTTTCTTGCGCGGTGACACGGTTATAGTTTTACGTATTTGCGTCAGCTACGCCTCGTCACATCTCGCATTTCTTTGATTATTTCACATTTCCTCCGTGAAAGCGCAATTATTTATCAGTCTCAATAAAAGTTCAACAAAAGCGCGACGATGTTTCTTTTGATGTAGATACGATTAATGGTGTGCGAGATCATTTAACCACTATTTTTTATGGTCTTCTCTGTTCGATCAGACACAACAAATATATAGATGCAAAAATATAATTAATATAACACACATAATAAGGTTTATGTTGACGTTAAAAATGATGTTGATAAATTTGAAGATTTCAAAAGGCGACAACACAATTAAATTTATACGATAATGTCAAATTATTCTCAATTTGAGTCATTTTTAGTTATTTTTAGATAATTATAGTGATACAGAAGAGCGAGGCGAAACGAGAAAACATCAATATTGAGATTTATTCTCGAAGAAACAAATGATTGATAAAATTTTCTCGTCTCATTGGACCGATATTCTCATTTCTCAAAATTCTCGAATTTTGTCTCCAAGATTATCGACTTTCTTGTTTCATTTATTTGAAACACTCATTTACATAATGAAACAGCACATGAGTGGTAACTGTCATGGAGACGAGATGAAAAAACAAATGACTGGTATATAATAATCTCGGAAATATTATTTAAACGAGACGAGAAGTTCTAAGAAGATATTCCGAGATTCTCGTATCAAAATAAATCACTAATTGTAGAATGCCACTGCTCCGATTTAATTGCTGCATTCAGTAGAAAAAGCAACTTTGCAATTGTGTTGTAAGCTTAAAACAATTATAAATCTTGAAACAGGCAAATAAGAGCGATGGAAGAAACGGCGCGGTAATTGGTATTCAATAATAAAACAACGTAAATTATATTTATGACATCTATATAATAAAAACAAACGTCTCGGTTTATTTTAAGTCATCATCATAAGAAAGATGTTTAAGATTAGCACTCGTTTGGAATCAAGATTAGTATCTACTCGTTTTAGTATTCTGATTTCCCAGCGTGCAGTGGATAAGATCCATTCCCATATGCCATAAGGGAAAGTAATTACGCTTGTTGGCATATAAAAGTTAAGCAGTTTTATCTGCCTAGATGTTTAAAAATATAATTAATATAAGTTTGTTAATTTACTCACCCATTACATACTGAGACCAAAGTATAATCTTTTGGAAATTATTAAAATGTGAATGTTACAAATCTGGCACTGCGATAATTGATTCCGATGAAAATCGCGTAAATATTCAGATTTATGTAGAATAAACAAAACGCAACAATTAATAGATCACAAAAAACAAAAATAGATTTCAAAGTCAGAAAAGGAAAATCGTACGGAAACTGCTACTTCAATGATCCAAGAACACTGAATGTTAAGTTAATGAATGTATAGTTGTGTAACATATCTAGTCAATATAATCCTGATAGAAATTTGTGCAGTTTAATTGAACATCCAGTCAGTTACTATTATACTATCGAATACTAATTTTCTTAATATGAAAATACTGCAACTGAGCAAAATTAGGTAGATAATTATTCAGTCCAATTTCAATAATAAAAATTATGTTCAGTAGACGCGTTTTTATACGAAATGAAAGAATCTGGCAGAAAAAAAGTTGCTCTATCCTACGAGATATTAAATTTAATTTAAAGTTAACGACTTTATAGGTTCGGAAATCTGTCACATATAGGACATACTCTACTGCTTCCTGATTAGATCCAAGTGGGGAATTCCCGACTAGGGCATAATCTACTGCTTCCTGATCAGGCCCAAGTGGGGAATTCCCGAATAGGACATACCTTGTCACTTCCTGATGAGGGCCTGATCGTGCATCAGGCACGCCCTAACAAATTTCTGCTCGGATAATAGTACATAATAATTTATAATTTGTAATAAAATATATAAATATGCTATTTACTGTAAACTTCTTTGTAAAATTACAGTAGAAATTGTAAAATATAAAATATCCTTTCAAGAGACACGGTAGTGTCTTGTGCCAAGTGGACGCGCAGCGCGATCACATTTATATGCGCGAAAAATGTATTTACTTAATAATTTTTAAATAATAAATTGTATCTGTAAAGCAGATGACTTACATAGCGCATAAGCGGCTGTATTAATTCAGCTCTAATATAATTTACATGGAACGCAGATTTTTTGCATTCCATAAATATTATACGTAGCGTGATTCTCGCCTTATTTGGACTAATGCAACTGCTGCACGCTCATAAGTTATGCGCATTATAGTGTAGCCATTCCTTGCCAGTTTGATAATAAGTTTCCATCGTAATAATTTCGCAATTTATATTTAGTAGTGCAATGGAAACGAGAAGTGAAGTTATATATATCGACTTGGAGCAAAATTCAACAAAAGTCAAAGAGAAAAAAATGACGATAGTCTCGCGATAACTTCGTGTAGATTCTTAAAAGTACATTGTTAATTGCTCTCAACATAATATTAGGTACCCTTCGAGACGTTTCGAGAAATAAATAATATCTCCATTAATCATCGCATTATACAAGGCGATGTTCGCGACTACCGGATGTTGCAAAAGTAATTAGTTGCAGACGCTACTGTGATATTCTAATAAGAAAGCGGAGACAGAGGATTAATGGGTATAACGTAATTGCCAATTTTCAGAAAATTGCTCGAAGATTTATATTCTTGAATCTTTGTACTTTTACACAGAGAAGAGGAGGTCAAAATTCACGTATTAATCATCTTCTACGATCTGCAATGCGAATAATGAGTCAGCTTCACTGTTCGTGAAAAAGATTTAATATTATAACCTCTTCCTTATATATAGTTCCTTACAGTTCACTTTGCAATTAGGTGATTTGCGTGATATAATTTTCTTTTCCTACGTAAAGTATTAATTACAGCAAATTTGTGTAGATGGCCGACGTCACGTATGTGCTATTGATTTCGCGTGAAATCTAGAATCTAGAACAACCTCTCGCAAATGCACTTCGATATGCCCTATCCACGAAGAAAGGGGTTAAATGACGCGTATTAGCGTAAAGCGCAGTGCAAATAACCCTCCATCCCTGAGTAGCACTCGACCGAACTTCCGCTCTTCGCACGTAACCCTATCTCTAAGAGACAATAAACGAGCCTTTCAAATCACCCGAGCCCGGCTGCCTTATCTGGTGAATTATATAATAATGAGTACGACGTCTCGCGAGCTATTTTTACAGAACAAAACGTCTTTTCATCAAAACAGTGCAGAGGAAAGGAGGGTTGATACCCTTGTTTCACTTCTAATACAAGGTCCCACGTGGCTCCAATGACGGCAACGGGAATGAATTCTGCGGCATTTATAATAGAGATCCGGTCGCGTGCGGCATCGTCATGCTTTCTACCGTTTTCTGAGGGAAAAGATTGTATAACTTCGAAGCTGCGACGCTGCGACGTAATAATCGTAAGCTCGGCTTGTCGTCCGCAACGTTATGTCAGTTATAAAAAGAGCGTTTTACCGAGCGTAACGGTTACCTCGGAAACAAGCGACGCTGAATACGTCAGGGCCGCCTCCCGATTACGCCTTCAAGGCGTTGAGGGGATCTTTCGTTGTTATTCCTTTCCGACGTTACCGGTGGTGAAAGTTCGAGTTAAATCGTGTCAGAAACGAAACGAAGTAACTCGAAGAGACGATAGCTCCGTTACGTAAAAAAGCTCTGCGGTCGACTGCGGGCTTACGTAAAAGATTGATGATCAACAATGAATGGTTGACGAAAGAAACGGTAAATGTAACATGGCATTTTACTCTTTTAAATTATTTTTCTAAATTTCTATTATCACATATTAACATTGTTAGAAATTTCGTAAATTCACATTATTCAAGAATATCGTGGCGTTGATAGAAAAATGACACTTCTCAAAATTAGCAATATTTAGTAGAATATTTTAAAAATCTAAAGGAACAAATCTGGAACACTTCTGGAATAAAATTTTAATTAGGAGATAGTGAATTTCAATTTCTATAATTTCATTTTCCTTTCATATTATATTTTCAACTGTAATATGTTCGTTAGAGCCATGTCATAGGTTCTGAAAATTATTTAAACAATCTCAATACAATGTAAATTTCATCCTTCATTAGAGTTGTGACACTTTGAGTGTCATTACAAAAATAAGTTATTCATATAAGAAGAAAAATATATCACATCTCCAAATTTAAGATTTAAAAATAGTCTCAATTCAAACATTTTATTTCTTAAATATATGCAGTGGGAACTACAATATATTCTTTATTTTTATCTCTTAAATATACTGAACATTTTTGTCAATCTGTCCTACATAACCATTTTTAGCAAAAGAGATTGTGTATTCACGAAATTTGTTGTAATATCTTAATTAACTAATTGCAATAAAAAGTATCTAAGACATAAAAACGGAGATAAGAAAAATTTACCAACTTCATTTTTTAAAAGTTGTTTTAAGTAGGTATAATAACATACGCAATAATTTTTGGTGCAAACCATTTTATACAATAATTTGATATTATATCAGCAATCTACAATAAAAAGAAGAGAGTGCTGTATAATCATTGATTGAGTTCTTAGCTTTTTGAAAATCAAACCCATATAACAATCGATCTCGGTTGTTTCCCCTACAGAAAAATATCACAATGTCAAAGAGACGTATTTCTGTAAATGAAATTAATCAAAATATATTTACCTTTTTAGGAAAAATGACATAATTTTAAATAAGAATTTTTTATAACTATTTGAGCACCGACATTTCTTTATGGTATCTAACTAAAAAAAAAATATCTCTTTCCTAAATAATTGCCTATAATAATAAATAATTGCAAATTTGATCAGACAATTTGTCCTCTAGCGGTATATAAATTCAGAGAGCTACAAATTTGTCGTTTTTCCAAGAAAATATATTACTATTAAGTCTTTGGAGTCGATTTCTTTTCATTTCTTAAAAATGCTAATTTTTTACTTGTATCATTTTTCTATCGACACAGCGGTATGATATATGTGCTTCAAAATGTAAAAGATCGATTGCGAATAAGACAATTAAATGCAAATAGATTAAGTACTGTGCAATTTAAGAACTTTATGAAGTAATAAAAGCGTCATCCTTTCTATACGCGTGTTTCCTTCGAACAAGATGGTGGGTAATAAAATACTTTATAGAAGGTAGTAGTTGCTTTAAGAAGTAAGTAATGTTGCCACCTAACGTGCGAAGGCTTTGCGACTTTTAAGGCAGTGTAGACTTTCCACGTTATTTTGTTTTATACGATGACATTGACGATGAAGATAACATAAATGTATAGATCAATACGAGAATATTATAGATAATAAACCTAGTTTTATGAACAAAAGTTTTTGTGAGAGGATAGAATCGAAATAGTAATTCTTCTTTCATTGAATCATGTCAATTGTGGCATCCATGTAAATTGACATAACCAAAAAAAGAATAAAAATAATAGCATTGAACATATTCATTTTTTAGCTGTATTTTATTTAATTACATTTACTATCAATTTAAAATGAATTTTTTGATGGCATTGACAATAAACGTAATGTAATAGTACAGATCAATACGGGAATATTATAGTGTAGAGAAAAATAGAAGTAATACAATAATTCCCGTTGTGTTATCACGTAAATTGTGACGTAAAATGTGACATCTCTGTAAATTGACATAACTAGAAAAAAATGGAAATAATACCTTTAAAAAACAATTTTTAAACTCTATATTCTATTTAATTACATTTATTATATCATCAATTTAAAATGCATTTTTACGACAATATTGACAATAAAGATAATATGAAAGTATAGATAAATACGGGAATATTGTGGTATAGGTAATAAACGTAATTTTATAAATAAAAATTTTCGTGAAAAAAATAGCACCGAAATAATAAAATTCCCGTTGTATTGAATCATATCAATTGAATCATAACATTTATGTAAATTGACGTAACTAGGAAACGATGAAAATAACAGCATTAAAACATGCTTTTTTTAACTCTGTATTCCGTATTTATTTAATTACATTTAACATTAATTTAAAATTTATACTAATTAATGAAGGAATAAGTATATAATTTATCGAGTTTCCGATTAGTGAAAAATGATTATACAGGGTGTTTCCAAATTAAATGGCAAAACTTCGGGAGCGTGTAGAGGAGTAAAAAACTAAGAAAAAAAGTCCTATAGACATATGCATGCACAAGGACCTAAATTATAAATGAAATAACAAGTTTACATTTAAAGAGCTCTTGTTTAATAACAAGATATCCCATATTTTACGAGCAGATGAGAATTACCGTTACTGCTGATAAAAAGCTCAACGTTCAAATGACATAAAATAATCCATTTATCCAGAGTCTCTACGGTGATTAAATACTTTCGTCGAACACCACGTACGTAAAGAGAAAATTTTGAATGCGTAGTACTCTTCCATAATCCTACCGCTGAGCAACCACCATCGTTGTCATCATCATTGTTGTTGTTGTATCTCCCAAACACTACCTAGTTTATTAGTTCTTCGAGATCGTTAAGCAGCATATCCCCTAGAGGTTTACTCGATTATTATCCGACAAACCCGTATATATATATATATGTATATATATATATATATACATTCAAGTAACTCAATATAACTCAATGTAAGTTATTATAACATACGCGTTTGAGACTGAACTAGTAACCAGTAATTCTACACTCGCTTTTAGTTGGATAAATATACAGCCGCAGTTATATTGCGTTTGCTAATTACTTCTCAGAAACTGTCGTTTTATTTGCCAGATAAGACGCTCACAGAATTTAATATCGATATTCTTTAATTTTTCATGGCGCGTATATCGCGCAATAATATAATAAAACATGTCTACCTTTGCATGCATAATTACATGAATTCAAAATCGATATAGATATATATTGTTGTATTAAATAAAAAAAACTGATACGTCTCAAAATTAGCAATTCTTTTCAGTACGGCATGTAAAAAATTCTGAGTTGGAACAATGTTTTAATTAAGATAGTGAATATGCAATTTCTATATAATTTCACTTTATTTCCACGTTTACTTTTAATTATAATTTTCAAAACTGTTTCGAATGAGTTAAACAATTAAAATCAAAATTTAAATACTAATCGGGCTCTCGAAATTAAAAAATAATAATATTTATAATATACGGACAATGAGAGCGTTAACACAGCGCGATAATTGGTGCGCAATTTATACACTGAAAGAAAAGATTGGCTGCTGCAGCAAATTAGATGGTAAAATATGACATAGTATTTTTAATTGGTTGCAACAGCCAATTTTTGGTTGCATCTTCCAACTATTGTCGATACATCTACAATAATGATCTATAAATTTTGCTGAAGATGGTTTGAAAAAAACCGAAACGTCCAAATAAGTTGGTATCGACAGTCACTATACAATTTTAATATATATATTATGTGAATATTATTAGACTATTGTATAAATTGCGCAATTTTAAATCTATAGTGTCAAATTTAACCTAACGTGAATCGTCACTGCTCCTACTAAATATATCGTTATTTTTTAAATGATAGTTAAATTTGACACTATATCGTATCAATTTGACATTATACAGTATCAAATTGACACTGTATAGTGTCAAATATAATTATTGTTTTAGTATAAAATAACGATATGATTGAGTAGGAGCAGTGGCGACTCACGTTACGTTAAATTTGACACTATAGATTTAACAGTGTTGTATATAAATTGCGCACCAATTATCGCACTGTGTTAACGCTCTCATTGTCCGTATATTATATTATTGTTTTTAAACAATTAAAGTTTTTTTTTTAATAATGTTTTTTGCACACTAAGTATGCCGACTCCTATATCATATCGTTCTTCTGTAATGTTCTTTAAAACTGTCGCGAGTTTTCAAAATTCGAACTACAACCCTAGTATATGCAAATTTCATCCCTTATCAACGTTATGATGTTTTTCCAAATAAGCAAACGATCTACAAATGTTTCGTTTCTTCACAAAAATATATTAGTCTTTAGGATCGATTTCCTTTCATTATCTAAAAAATGCTAATTTTTTACATATTACTTTTCTACCAATGCAGCGATATATATACGTTTAGATATATTTTTTATATACATATGTTTTGACTTTTTGGGAAAAATTTATCGCGCGTAGAAAAGATATTAATATATCGCTCACATGTATACGTACATCTATATACAGGCATGTAAAATTGTATTAGTATCTGTGAGAATTCATTTACTGAGAGCAGGTTACACCGTAGTATCCCCTACAAGCTACGTATATATAGCCTCCTCGTGAGTGCAAACTAAAATTCCCGTTATTTCGGAATCCCATCGTTAGATTCCATGCTACACAATTTTGGCGAAAGTACCGTCGGATAGCCAAACGGGAGGGCTCTGTAAATAGCGGCTTAATTATACGGACGCCTGTACTTTGCAAAGCAAATCAGGGGTACGAAGACAGGTAACTCTGCCTGAGTCTGAACAATCCCTCTGCATCTGTGTTAGTATGAATTTTACGGGTATACACATTCTAGTCGAATCTTCGTATTCGTAGCGATACATAAGAATATACAGGGTGCGTCCGCATCGTAATCACCGTAACGACGTATGTTGTTTTCATTATAACGTTACGTAAACGATATAAGTTTTTACAACGTGTGAATGTTACAAAATGCTGATTACCATATTTTATACACAATTTTTTTCCTATTATTGAATAATGAATATCATAAATTTTAAAAATTTGGCAAAACAATTATTCGTTAACTTTCACTGTTAAATCTATAGTGTCAGATTTAAGCCTGGTTTATGGTTCGGCATTAATCTTAGTCTTAAAATTAGTCCTAACTTAATCTTAAGTACTGGTTTATGCTTCCCTCGAAATTCAAACTGCGCCTGCGCATACGTAAAGAAACATAACCGCAAACTGAATCAGCAAAATGAATCGGCGACGTAAAATATTAATATTGACATTTGGATTACTACATTCATTAAATACATTACATTATATTACATTACATTACATTCATTACATTCAATTAAATCCGCGTCCGACATCTTTGCTCTTTCAATTTCTTTTCGATCAGTTTTTCTAGATTATTCTTCCAAATGTAAATATTGGTTCAATTGTACGTTACTTTAATAACTTACCTGTCGAATTTAAAGCTTCTCCGACAGCATTCCAACTATTTCTGGTAATTAACTTATTTTTATAATTTGGGTTTCTTTTATTCCAAATTACATCGAATTGTTGCACACATTCAATTAAATCCGCGTCCGACATCTTTGCTCTTTCATTGGCTCAATCTTAAGGAATTAGGACTATAGCAAGACTAAGTTAAAAGATAGGAACTTTCTGGGACTAAGATTAAGACTACGGTTAAGACTGGGGAAGCATAAATGATCTTATGGCATTCTATGTTGCCAACTTTTAAGACTAAGATTAAGACTGAAGCATAAACCAGCCATTAACTTAATGTGAGTCGCCACTGCTCCTACTCAATCATATCGTTATTTTAGATTAAAACAATGGTTATAGTTGACGTACAGTGTCAAATTGACACGATATAGTGTCAAATTAAACTATCGTTTTGTAAAAAATAACGATATACAATATTTAGTAGGAGCAGTGATGACTCACATTAGGTTAAATTTGACACTATAGGTTTAACAGTGTTCCAATGTATATAGGTTTTCTATAAATCTGATGAGATTAAAAAGAAAAAACTAAATCGTTATAATAAAGTTATTTCGTCAAATTGCAATTATTCATAGACGGTAAATTCTTTTGTAATAATTACTTTGGTAATAGTTATCCATGAAATAAAGCGCCATATAGTAAAAAAACATTTTTTATTTTGTATTAAAACCGGTTAACATTTTTGTGTTGAATTTTTAACGTATCCAAGTATTAATTTAACATAATATGATTGTGTTATTTAAACATTTTGTGTTAAATTGATATTCAACGTTTCTTAGGATTAAGATAGCATATTATATAAGTAAATGAACAAATAACACAAAGATAATACATGTAAATTCCAAGTTAAATGAATAAATGTGTTAATTTAACCTATTCTGAATGTTAATTTTACTGAAGAAACATACTTCCACAATTTACTTGTAAATTGTGTTAATCTTACATTTTTTTTGTATTGTCTTTTTAATAATTATATTGTTTTAATTAAACATAATATATACAATAAATATGTTTAAAAATAAATATATAATATTTTTATATATTTATTTTTAAACATATTTATTGTATATATTATGTTTAATTAAAACAAAAATTTGAGTAGATTCGTGAAATGTGTTAAATTTAATACAAATTTTTACCCGTGATACACAAAATGGATCACTTTATACACGTACACGCGGATGTGAAATCAATAGTTGTGTACGCACGTGTATTGTCAAGCGTTTCCCAGGGATTACCAGAGTTTCACTTCCAGCCCAAGATGCTCTCCGAGCTTGGCAGCCAACT
The DNA here is from genome assembly GCF_001594055.1 of Mycetomoellerius zeteki. Lineage (NCBI taxonomy): Eukaryota > Metazoa > Arthropoda > Insecta > Hymenoptera > Formicidae > Mycetomoellerius > Mycetomoellerius zeteki. The sequence continues at coordinate 390,389 of NW_017257313.1, forward strand.
ATTAACTGCATCTAATTACAAGGGTTGATGCAACATAGATGCCTAATTAATGGCTGCGAGATTTACGCGCAGATGCGCGTGAGAGTTTAGGCCGTTTTGCATAAGACATCCTGATGATGAATGCTTTTCATATCGTTTCTGAACCGATGCGTTTGCCTGGCAGTTAATTTTCACGGCTGTGTTACGTGTCGGTGCACCGCTGAAAGATATTTCAATAATTATGTGGAAATAATGATACAGGAGGCGGGGGCGATATATTCCAACGAAACGGACATCTTTGCAATGTACGTAAGAACGTGCCTGTTCTAGTTGGTCGTGACCAAACGATTAGGGTCGCGACCGTGAGAGATGCTTCACGAGATAGTGTCGTTACGAGTAAGCACCTCGTTACGAAACACCGAACGGGAGAACGTAAAAGTCAAAGAACATAAAAACTATCTAGATAGCTTGACGTTCTCACGTGAAATTCAAAAACGAACTCGCGTCAGAGGAGATCAAGAGGTTGTATCATTAAAACTCGATCTTCCAGCCGCGTCACCGAGATGCGCCGCATCTCGCAACACGTCAGGAAGAGTTAACAAAACGAGAAAGCCGCTACCGGGGATAAAAGTTTCCGCGCTCAATTTATCGCCTAAGTAGCGTCGTTTACGAAACTTAGATCGCGTCGGAATCCGCGTTTCCTTCATCCGCCTCCTCTATCTCTTTCTGTCCGTCGCGTCGCGTTCTCGCCAATTCGTTCTGTCTTACCTTCCTACGTGCCGCCATCCGTTTTATTTGCATTCTGTACAACCCTTCCAGATTTCTGAAACTGGTTCAAACTACTGAGCGCGGTATACGGAATGTCAGAATGGAGGGAAGGGGAGAACTTGAGGGCTGCATAGTCGAAGGGATGTGTTACAGCGCCGTGAAATTCATATAACACGGATCACTTCTTTCCCGAGAGAACTTCGCGTAAACGTTGTGCGCCAGATTGTGCAATCGTGCACACTGCGTTCATCTGTAAAATTCTTGAAATTAGTAGTAATCACGATAATATACGACTAGTAGATTTCATACAGACTCGAAATGTCGAAACGGAACGTTATAATGAATTTTCAAATGTTTCCTTAAATGACGTACGAAAATTGGATCAATTTCTATTACGTTATATTAGAGCATTATTTCAAGACAAATGATTATTATAAGATTTCTGGAGGAATCAAGGATCGCGTATAATATGTGTGTACGTGTGTATGTAAGTATATGTTTAATAGAATCAATTTTTTTACAAGAAAATGGATTTTATTAACTTTGGAAATCTTTATTTTTGGAAATTAGAGATTGCTATCAAGTTCAATCTATGAAATACTCATTCATGTAACAAAAACGGAAAATCTTTTGCATTTTTAAAAATAAGGTTTATTTTTTATTATACAGGGTAGTTAAGTATGTTGCCATACTCAACAGAGCTTGCCATACTATAACAGAGAGATTCTTTGGTTTATTTCAAGTAAAAAAGTCCATATAAACATGTGTCCTAAACGGCTTAGTTTTCGAAATACAGGTGAATGTTCGCAAATGTTTGACGAAACGATAAATTGCGTTGGAGATATCTTCCTGCATAAATATGTCTTGCTTCACGTGAGTTACCATTCGTACAACCATAAACAAAGTGACAAAGTCAAAGTCAAGATCACAAAATCAAAAATAGACTTCAGTTCTGATCTTTGAACGTGCACGTCAATCTTTGAGAAGAAGGTCGATAGCTAAAGGTGGACATTTTCAACAATTCATCTAATTGTTTTATTTCATCAGAAGAACTAAAGTCTGTGTTTTTTTGTTTTTTTTTCTGTTTTTGACAAGTTTTTGACTGGTTCAAACTGTATTTCTTTCAAAACAGATTATTACTACACGTTTAAATTTTTTTATTTCGGAAACTAAACCGTTTAGGACACATGTTTATATGGACTTTTTTACTTGAAATAAACCAAAGAGTCGCTCTGTTGAATATGGCAACATACTTAACTAACACCCTGTATAGTATTTAATAATTGCTTCTTCATTTTACGAATGAATATTGAATAATATTTTATTGTAATATAATAAATATAATATTACAATTTCTTAAGATAAATATAATTCTCTAATGAACTATATAATTCTCAAATTATGACAAACTTATTGTTCCTTTTTAACTAACAATACGAAGCAAAAAACATACATTTATATATATATATATATATTCTTTTCATCATAAGGATGCATTCAACATTATCCATCCAACATTATCCATCCAACATTACTTACACGACGTCGCTCACATTTCACGGTGCGCGAAATTGCCAGTAACGAAGGATAAGCTGGCATATTTGCATTATCGATAATCAATCGCGAATTTATTGAACTACCTGACGGGCCAATCAAGCAGTATTGCTCAATCAGCTGTAAAACAGTTGTCGGTTTTATAAAGGACTGATAATATTGATATCTTCTTTTTACGCTCTCTTTACGGTACTAAAAATCATTATTATAACGATATGAATTATTATCTTTCCATATCTAATATAATTGTATTATGCATTATGCATTAATCTAATTGTTCCGTCATTATTATCTTGTCGTTATCATGTTGTCTAATAATAATATTAGTTTCTAATTCAATCATGGAATACTGTCTCCCTGTACGTTGATAAACTAATAAATATCATTTATCAACACACACATACGCAAGGCATATACAATATATTTTATTACATACCTCCCTTATTTCAAACGTGACACAACTAAAAAATTAAGTTTTCCAGAAAATAGGAAAGATTTTTTTCAACTTGACAAAAAATTATTGACTAATTAAATAATATCGACAAAAAGAATATATTCTTAACATGATTAGATGTCATTTTTGTCATTTTCATTTCATAATTCTTAAAAAACAACCTTCTTTGAGCCGTAACGATTTTAACAATTTTTTTTAGCTACTCTTTTTGAAAACAATATTTTTAAAGGTTTAAAAAAACGGTCTAATTTATAATTAATAAAATATATTAATAAAAGACCGAAACGTTTATAATTTTTGCACAAATTGTTGAAATTAATAAATCTTTATTATTCGCTTCTAAAACTTTGCAGTGGTGTATATCCTTTAAAAATATTGTTTTGAAAATTTAGCCACTAAAATTTGTTTCTTGTTACTCTTTTTGAGTTGTGACGATTTTTTATAAAGTTAAGTTCAATTTTGATGTTTGATACACTGAAAAAAATGATTGGTTGCTGCAGCAAATTAGATGATAAAATATGGCATA